>NC_080845.1:57161816-57439330 GCF_030435755.1 Ochotona princeps
AGAGGCCAAAGAAAATTCTGAAACTCAGATGTGTCATCTGCCTCTTTCCATAGCAAACACTACAATGCACTGAGGGGACCCCGTATGTATAGAAGAAGCCAGTATGCAGTTCTGGGTTGTTGCTGAGCTGTGAAAATGCAAATCTTGAAGTCCTTAGGTTCCTGCTAGAACAGAGGAGTTCAGCTCTCAGCGGCCAAGTCTCATCATAGAACTTAATGATGTCATTTTTCAAATATGTCAGATCACTTTGATTCATTGTCTACTAACACAAATGCATTTCTTGACATTTTTAGACACCCTACATCTGTTCTACGGATTTCTCATTATTTTACATTCATTTAGTCACCGTTCTTTGGAAAGATGGTGATTCTTGGCTTGATGGCCAAGGCTATTTTAGAAATTCCCCAAAGCAGCTTCTCCAAATGTGGATTTGAGATCAATTCTGCTGAATGTGTAGGAGGACCCTAAATTGTGAGATCAGTAGACATCATCAGTTGGAGAGGAAGTTATCCAGGGTGCCCCTAGATGATGGTGCCAGCTGAGGGTCCCACTGACGCTGCCCCATGTCCTCCAGCACTTCCTTTACAGCTGTCTTCCGTTCTTCCTCCCTGTTCTGCCATCTTCCAACCAGGCTGTTATGCGGAACTGAAACCATGATCCCTGTTCATCTTAGAAACAAATCATTTCAAAAATAAAAGAAAGAAAAATCATTTCATGATCTGAGCAAATGACTTTAAAGGTTGCAGTTTTGCTATACTTTGTTTCTGTCATGTTGTGGGAAGTATTAGATGGTAGGTGATATTTCTTAGTCTCAAAATTAGATGGTCAGGAAGTCTAAATGACCACATTGTTGGCCTGCTGTGCCCTGGGTTAAACATTTTTGAAAATTTATTTTATTTATTTGAAAGGGCCTTTTGGCTAAGATCAAGTGTATTTATTTGAAAGGCAGAGGTACAGAGAGGAGTGACAGAGCAATCTTCCACCTGCTGATTCACTCCCTAGATGGCCTCAGTAGCCGGAGCTGAGCCAAGTTACATACAGAGAGAGAGAGAGAGAGAGAGAAAGAGAGAGAGAGAAATCTTTCACCCACTGGTGCACTCCCCAAATGGATGCAAGACCCAGGGCTATGCCAAGCCAAAGCCCGGGAGCCAGGAGCTTCTTCCAGATCACCCCCTGAGTGTAGGGAGCCAACCCAAGCACTTCAGCCAGCCTCTGCTGCTTTCCCAGGCCATTAGCAAGGCGTTGCTTTTGAAGTGGAGTAGCCACGAGTCAAACCTGCACAATATGGGCTGCTGGCACCATGGGGGTGGCATTACCCACTACCTGACAGCACAGTCCCAGATAAAAGAACTTTCATAAGAAAAAAAAAACACATTGCTGCCTTAATTTTGATCTATTCTGAAAAACTTAAGATTTGCCTAACCAATCAGAGAAGAAAATGAAAGTAAGAAAGACCTCGGTTTCCAGTAACACATGTAAAAGAATTTTATCCTTGCTTATTTTTCTTACCTGATTGGAAGGTATTTCACTCATGAGAACATTTCCAGTTCCCCAAGACTACATAGGTTATATTTTTGGAATTTCGGGTATAGCCAGTTAGCCTATATAATCAGTTTGTTCAATTTTAGTATTACTTATTACAGTTACAGTTAGTGACATCAGCTGTATAATTTATGGTTGACAGGTTTTCTCCAAAAGTCTGCAGCAGGGACCTTCCATGTGAACCCTAGTGTCCAGTACACGTGTCTCCTGTGGTACGTGAGCAAGAGACACTTGTAGAAAGAGTGGATGAGAATGCCTGGGATAGAGCCCCGAGGAGCTGTGGGTCACAGTTAGGGTTGAGTAGAAAAGGCTGTTGTGTGGCACAGGAAAGGGAGAACAAGTAACAGGAGGAAACCAGCCTAGTGTGACTTCACACATGTCAGGGACAGGAACATTTTAACAAGGAAGCTAGCTGGAGTCAGAGACACAGAAGCCTTTGATGAATTCAGCAAGAATCGTGTCCATGGCAAACAAACTGGAATGAGGTAAAGAGCGGATATAAGGCAAGCTAATGGGATCATTATGTACAGAGAGACGATTGGCTTTCAGTAGGAGGAGAAAGGATGCTTATCTTCAATAGTTGGCTGCAGCATAATAAGTTGAGAATTATACAAATATTCGAAAACCTAGAGAAAACTATGTGTGTGGGGGGCGAGGGTCTTCATCTATTCTTTGCTACTCTAACAGAAAACTAGAGACTGGGTTCTTTACAAAAAAAAAAAAAAGTTTTTCTCTGTCTGACAGGCAATCCAGGGTAAGGTACCAACATCAGGCACATCTGCACCACCCGACAGTAGGATGGAGGCAGGCCGAGAGAGCAAGAGGGCAAGAACTCACGCGTGCAGCCAGTCTTCTCCCCATAGCAACCCCACTCCCACAGTAACATGAACCCTTGCGGAGGGCAGTGAGGGCTCCTCCCTCAACACCGCCCCAGTCAGTGAACTTCAGGAGACACACTGCAGCCCCAGCCAGGAGGTTGTGTGGTGTATGGGAGAGCACAGCACAGGGCACCTGGCCCAGAGTGAGGAGGGGAGGAATGCCCTCGGGAGCTCCTCCTGCCTCCAGGGGTAACTTCAGACCCCCTCCCGTCTTCTCCTCCTCCCAGAGAGACACAAGAGTGGTTCCTATGGGAATATCTCTATTTATCCAAGCAAAACAGCCTAAATCTGAGAAAGGGAAGAAACAGTGGGAGACTAGAACCAGGCTGGAGTAATGACACATCACTAAATCGGTCCGCAGAAAGAGCAAAAGCCTTCAGTCAGCACAAAAGATAACCCAGCAGAAACAAGGGAGCTGTTGTCTTGGGTTGGGCATCTGTGGAAATCCTGGATGTTAACTAGAAATGCCAAACATCAGTGCACACAGATAAGCATAGTCTAGACCTTTTAGCATTCTCTCCAGATGTGGGTAGTGTTAAGGACAAATGGAACTAAACGGTAGTGAGTAAAGACAATGAGAACAGATTTCGTTCAGTATCCAACTGTTACACTGGCAATTGGCTCCAGTGGGAACAGAACTCAACCCCAATTTATGGAGAGGAGACCAGGCATTTTTAAAGGAAGAATAAGGACATAGGGAGGGAGGAGAAGCACAAGTGTCCAGAGGAATCAGGGGGAAAAAGTGAACTTTAAAAAAAAAGATTTATTTATTTATTTTTATTGGAAAGGCATGTTTACAGAGGGAAGAAGAGACGAAAGCCTTACTTCTACTGGTTCACTCCCAAAACGGCTGCAGTGGCCAGAGCTGAGCTGATCAGGAGCCAGGAGCCTTTTCTGCGTCTCCCACGTGGATGCAGGGTCCCAAGGCTTTGGGCCGTCCTCCGCTGCTTTCCCAGACCACAAGCAGGGAGCTGGATGGGAAGTGGAGCAGCTGGGACACAAACCAGCACCCATATTGGATGCCACGCTTAGATGTAGAAGATAAACAGCTGAGCTACTGCACTGGCCCCAGAAAGCAGAAGTCTTATAAAAGCAAGGAAGGGGGGAGTTGGTGAGTGTGGAACCCGTATGCTAATCAACACTTAGAGTTTAGCTCCTACATTCGTAGGAGCAGGAGACAGTGGAATGCTTGCATTTCACACACATTGCTGAAGGCAGTTCTTCAAGAGAATATCTACATCTCCAAAGGGCAGAGAAAGGATTTGTAATTGTTTCCAAAGTAGCTGCTGCAAAAGGGGCTTCAGGCGCCAGTCTATCTCCAGTATAGGCAAGAACAGTGAGTTCGCCAGGCAGCACCGAGCTGTCCTGTACCCACACAATCACCTAGGACTGCTCTTCTGGGTGCACCTTTGTAAGGGGGACTATTCTTCCTCTTCTAAGAAAACTGACATCGGCTCAGCCACCTCCACCGTATTGCTTGTTCATGGGCCAAGTTTTCAAGCGTCTCATGTTGCTCACCCTTTGAAGAATTCATTGGGTTACGTATGTCTCTTTAGTTCTTGGCAATTATAACATTCTCCAATGTTGGCTTCTGTTTATTTCTCACAAGACTGGCCTTCTCAACGGTCCGTGACAGATGTGTATTGAAAAGAGAAATCGCACTTTAAGCATTTATCCGCTGGTCTGTCCAGGATATGATTTCATACAGGATTTGTGGTGAGCCGGCCCATATCTGAGAGTTCACACTCAAAATGGCATCCGCACCAGGAGGCACGTAGGGTCCATTTGCCCCACTGTGGGTGAGGACCTCGCCGGGGCGGGATGGGTCGGCCCCTGGCGAAGCGCCTGTCACCTGATGAGGAAAGGACCTGAGCGGTGATACCTTTAGACCAAGGAAACATCCTGTTCCCTAGCACCTTTCTCTGACCTTGGCCATCCTTCATGTCTTCGGCATTTGTTAGCTCACACGCTGCTGAAATGAATGGATTCTTCTGTTTCTGTGCCCAGACAAAATGCCATAGGCTGGGCGGCCTTTACCGCATAAATGGCTGTGTCCCGGTATTGGAGGATGGGACAGTTGAACTCGAGAAAGCAACGTGAGAGGTTTCACTCTGGGAACTCCTAGGGCTTGGGAGCTGCTGCCTTCCTACATGGTAGAGAGAGAGGAGGACAGAGGTCTTGCCCAATCAGCTCAGATTAGATCTCTTTTGCTGTGTGACTCAATCCTGTCTGTTGCTCCTGAAAAGCCTGTATGTCCAAATACATTTACATGCTGAGTTTGGACTTTAATTTAGCACATGGAATTCATGGTTAAACAATCGGTCCATAATATAGTCCAACCTTCTCTTGCTTTGGTTTAATAGGTAATATTCACCTAGAAACACTATTAACTTCTTCCTACACTGAGAATTGTCAAACATAAAAGTTCAAAGGGTTTCGCAGTGAATATCTATATACAAGGGGTCTTCCAAAAAATCATAGAAAATGAGTATTATGTCAAAACTGCATGAATAGCAAATTTTTTTTTGCACCGAAATAGCCTTCTGTTTTCCCAGAAAGTTTGTGAGTTCGGCTTGCATCTGCCCCCTACATGCTCCTACTTCCATCTTGGCACTGTGCTTGCCTTATCATGTGCGTTTGCCTATGTTATACTCTCATCGTCCATCGATCCGTCTTCCTTTTTGACCCAAGTAAGTGGCAGGCATTAGTAATGTTGACATTTCTGGCCTTCACTTTGTCTCAAAGGTGACTGGCCAAGGATCTTACAATGCTTTTCTGACAAAGATGAAATTAAAAAAAAAAAATAGATGCAGTCACTCTAGACAACATAGGAGGGAAGTATCTATAACAGATGAAATTGAAGTTGCAGTGAGCACTTCAAGTCAGCTTCCTGCTTACGTAGCCGATAGACTTCCAGAACCAGAAGGGAGGCCAGGGGTGTGTGTGCTTCTGCCAGCTTTGATAGGACAGCGCCACCCAGTGGACACTGTGTGTCAAAATCACACTGGACGCTAACATGCATTTCATCTTGTAACTATAACCTGAGCCTCTGATGTGCACAGAGGAGAGACGATCATTTTTGGATAAAGCATGCCATCAGCTGTGCAGGCAATTAAACCAAATGTTGAAAACCGTTTATATGCCACTTATTTATTTCAAGACTTTTAATGACCACAAGGCAAATGCTGAGGCCTTTCTTCCTGGCTATGATTGGTTTCCCTTACTAGCGTGTTTCCTGGAAGATAATATGAACAGATTCAGAAAAGAAGTCCATAATCTCCAGCTATAAACAGGGGGTTGGAGGGAGTATTCCAGATGCATATCCCTGTGCTGGCTTGTAACTAAGAACTCATCGGATGGAAGGTGGGTTGGGAAGCCCCAAACATTCCCAAGGGGCAAAGCAGCATGCTTTGCTCCAGAAGACCCAGAGAAAACTCAATGCTTTTCCTTGAACTGAGTGTCAAAAAGGGAATACATAGTACATCCACATGGTGAAACAAGTGTGCTTACTGTAAAGAACGGTTTCCAACCTTGGCATTGAAAACCAGGTCTTTCGTAGAGCTTGCCAGCACAACTCTTAGGGTTTACCCCCATAGTCTAGAAATATTTAATAGATATCATCCACACGCCAGCAGAACTTTCTTTAGGTTCCATGAATACATTTCATTTTGTTTTACTTATCTATCTACCTACCTATCTAGCTAACTGGAACAGCAACAAACACAGAAAAAAAGAGAGTCCCCAGCCACCGTCTCATTCCCCAATTGCTAGTAACAGCTGGACGGCCAAAGCTGGAATCTGGAAGCCCGTCTTGGTCTCCCGCTTGGGGTTCAGGGAACCAACTACTGGAGCCTTCCTTGGATGCCCTGCAGGAGGCGCACATTAGCAGGATTCTTTAGCCAAGACTGGGATATGGGACGCAGGCAGCTTCACCTTCAGACGATCTTGGCTGGCAGGCTGAACAGCCACCCCTTAGGACACTCTGAAGTTCTCTAGCGAGCGTGAGCTGTGAGGTGTGCTGGAACACAAAGGTCCTGGACTGTGAGTGCCCTGCTGAGCAGGTCCTTGCAGCCGTGTGTGTGTGTGTGTGTGTGTGTGTGTGTGTGTGTGGCCTGGGATTTGTCCCCTGACGTCTCCTCATCTCGTTCTTTCTATGCTCGCATGGGAATACGGACCCAGAGGAGCAGTTTCAAGGAGAGGCAGATAGTACTTCCTTTCAGTTTCTAACCACGTACTGTCTTCCGGAAAAGGGAGCTTTTAAAATTCCCTGCCCCTCATCCTTTCAATGACTTCCTGTTGACACATGGTCACCTAGAACAAAGCCCCATTTCCGAGAGTTCCTCGCAATTAGATTCTGGCTAGTGCAGCATCAGTAGAAGGCGTGCCTAAGCAAGGGGCCATGGCTGGCAGGTGCTCCCAGTCCATTGTCTCCTTCCCTCTCTCTTCCTGCCTGATAGTGCATGGTTTTATCCAGGCTGTGAATACAAGGCCATAGGCTAGCGATGTGAGAGCAGGGAGCTGGGAGTAACATGGCATGTGAAAAGTGACAGAGGCCACTGACTGCACCCCTAGGCTGTTCCCCTTCCAACTTTATCCCATGACATTAACTTCTCTCTTGTAACTTGGATTGTTGCTTTCATTTTGCACTGAATGATACAGTACTTCGTAGACCCCATGACTAGATGACGTCTTTTGCAGACTTTTGGATTTGATCCTCATCAGGGGTCTGTAAGGTGGGCTATAGGATCCTCATTTTAAAATAGGGCAAAGAAGCTTAAGTCAAAGATTTAGTGAGTGAAGTGACAGGCTCTGCAGGCGTGAGGACTGGTCTCAGCCTTCTTGCAGCCTTATCCAGCCTGCCTGACCCTTCGGCCTCTGCCGGCATCGAAAGCCACCTGAAGATTATGTTCCTCATTTCCAATCCAACCTATTTTGGACTCCAGGTATGAAATGTTAGAAGTGGTGAAAATTGCAGGAACGCTGGTTTAGGAAGGCCCTGGAGGCCATTTCTCAGGCTGGTAGCAGTGGCCATACCCATGCCAGACACTTGCCAAAGGCAGAATCCTCGCTGTCACACAGCAGTGCTCCTGCATTTGTGAACTTTGATGCTGGCGTAATACCCTCTGGACTCCTCCTTCTTGCTGTGTGCAGACTGCATAACCTGGCTTCTATTTCTCAGCTACTTTTATATGAAACTTTTTTTTTTTCATTTTCTTTGAAAGGGAAAGGAGGGATCATCTACTGGTTCACTTTTAAAAGCCCTGCTCTACAGGGGCCTCCATGATGGTGTAGCAAGCGAATCCTCTGCCTGCATGGCCAGCATCCCATATGGGTAACATCTCCACTTTCCACCCAGCTCCCTGATTAATGATTCTGGGAAATGGCCCACATGGGAGACCTGGAAAGAGCCTCTAGCTCCTAGCTTCAGACAGGCCCAGCTCTGGGCACTGCAACCGTTTGGAGAATGAAGCAGTGAATGGGAGATCTCTCTCTGTCTTTCCACGTCCCCCGCTCCTCCACCCCACAACTCTGACTTGTAAACAAAACTAAATCTTAAGGAAAAAAATCCCTGCAGCAGCTAGGGCCGGACCAGGTCAAGGCCAGGACCCAGGAACTCCATCCATTCTCCCATATCTGTAGAAGAGGCCCAAGTATTTGAAGTCCAAAGGTGTCCAGTCCTAGTTGGATCAGAAGCAGTCACCGGGACCCAATACGGGCCTTCTCATTCAAGATGCTGGTGCCCTCAAGGGCAACACAGCCTACGCCTGAAGTCAAGGCTTCAGGATTGCCACGTCCACATGGCTGTGTTTACTCTTTAGAAGAAAACAAACAAGAATGTCATATATGAAAAGATGGTTAGAAAACCTGAGTGATATGGGTTGGCAGGAGCTGAGAGCGGGCCACCATCGGTAAGTGAAAGGCGACAAACAGAAAATGGCCCGCTGCCTCAGAAGGGGGAAGGATGCCACAGCCTCATCTTTGTGCTCCAGAGTGACATTTTGGAACTGCAAACGAACTGGCGCATGTATAAAGAAGCCATCGCCAGGGCCCATTCTAAAATCAGGAGAAGCCTGGCTGTCTATTTACAATGGCATGGATGAGCGAAAAGGACATAAACATAGAATATCTAGAAACGTTTGCTGAGAAAGGCTTTTATCCCCTTTCAGTCTGGGACGCATCAGGAACAAGCTGCACACCCCAGAAGGAGACCCAGATGGAGTTCCAGGCTCCCGGCTTGCACCTGGCTCAGCCCTGGCTGTTGCAGCCGTACGGGGACTGCACCTGCAGGCGGAGGACCTCTTTGTGTCTCACTGACTACTCTGTCACTCTGCCTCTCAAATAAGCAAATTCATCTGTAAAAAAAAAAATCTCAACTAGCATCCTCTCGTCTTGAACAGATAGTATGTGGTGGCCTGGTCAGTCAGTTGCTCCTCGTATTTCTCACTCTTCCTTTCCTCTAGAAACATGACAGAGAATTTTAACTGGGACTACTATCACCCTGAGAAAAGGTGCCCAGCCCCCTTTTTGATTGGGATTAGGTTCTGCCAGTGTAACTGAGGCCGTGTATAATTTCTGGACCAATGGCAGGGCATTTCACATCGACTGTAGACCCTTTTCCGAATGCTTCAAGTACCCAAGAGCAGGGTGTGTGTTCAGCCTGGTGGCTAGGACACCTGTTGGGATGCCTGTGCTGTAAATCCAAGCAAGGGGCCGGATACCTGGCTTTAGCTACTGATCCCAGTTTCATACCAGTGCAAATCTGGGAGGCAGCAGTTGGTAGTTCAAGGCGTTCGGGCCCTACCTTCCATGTAGGAGTCCGTGATGAGGTTCCCAGCTGCAGCTTGAAACCCTGTCCCACTCCTGCAGATGGGAGCTCTCTCCTTGTCTGTCCGCCTCTTATATAAACATTTTATTTTTGAGGCGCATGCCACTCACTGTTCAAAAACCCCCTACTCCAGTGGAGATGGCTGCCATAACACAGCCGTGGATGTTGAGTTAGGAGAACCACGATATCCAGCAATCAGATTTGCTGTATACACAGAGTCAAACAATGGACGGAGAAGTGATTACGGCCAACAATTATAGTCCCAGGGTTCCAATTTGAAAAGAAACAGAAAAGCAGGTGTCACTGTGGTTATTTTTTCAGGTACTAATCAAAGTCCACAGTAACTCTGCTATTCCTGGTGGAAATCCTCAAGTGAAAACACTGAAAGACTAGGATGTCCGCTTTGCTGGGGGCAAAGCAAGCCCACCATCCAGTGAAAACAGACACCCTCCACTTTCATTGGCGTCTAAGAGGCAGGATCCAGCCACCAGGTGGCAGTAGTGACCAGCATTAGGAAGTTGAGTTACTAAAATGGATTCTGGAAAGGGCCACGACAAACCCAGCTTAACTGGGTTGCATGGTTTGTGTGGCGCGTGGGTGGATGGGCGCTGTGACCTGTTCAACACCCCGCATGGAATGATGGACCCCGAGGACCCGCTCTTCAATGCCCCAGGTTGTTTTTCCCACATCTCAGCCGCGGTTTTATTTTTAACTGATTGTTTTGGAAAATGTCAGCATCCATCAAAGTGAGAGAATAGCAAAATGAGCCCTAAGTACCCATCAGCCACCTCTAGCAATCAGCAGCATTTTGCCACCTTCCCATAAGAGATACATTTTCCTTCCATGCTCTATTTTTATACCAAGTACCCAGAGGCCCTGCATTGCTGTACTAATGCAATATTAAAACCATTGCGGTTCCTTAACTTCACAAATGTCTGTGTCTGCTATGTGTAAAAAGCATGTTAATGTAAGATCGAAACAGTTTGATCATGAAAAGCAAGGCGGAGAGCATGTCTTTTATCAGCAGATTATGCATGTGCTGTGAGATTGCACTGATTCTAACACTCTTGGGTTTTCATAAGTGAAAAGTGTGACCATTAGACGCTGGGGTTGCAATAGTTTCTACATTCATGGGTCCAGCGAGAAATCTAACATGTAAAACCAAAGCCATTTGCCTCGTCATGTTTCAAAGACAAGGTCACAGCTGTTGGCCTGGCAGGTGTGGGGGCCCAGTTCCTGGTGCCTTTAACCAGCTGCCTCAAAAAGTCAAGTTGGGACCAGATGGGACAAAACACACACACACACACACAGAGGACAGCCAGATGTCTGTCACACCTGGACACAGAAGTCCCCCTGGGAACAATCCCTTAAATTAAAATTAATAGAACCCCAGCAAAACAACAAAAAAAAAAGTTTCTTACTTCTTACACTCATCACTACCAGCAATTGCTGTACATACAACTAACCACATGTAAGAATTCTCTGGCTCATGGTTTCCTACAACTTTTTGTTAAATTTATTTATTAGTAAGAAAAAGAGGGAGAGGAAAAGGAAGAGAGAGAGAAGGAAAGAGGTTGGTGGAGGGAATTACTTGATTTTGCGCACTTGCTCATTTACCCCGAGCATCCACAATCACCCAGACCCCAGGTACTGCGACATAATAGGAGTGTCCTAACCGGCACCTTTTTTGCTAGCCAAAACACCCCCTATTGTTGGCTTTTTTAAGTTGGAAACCTGTGTAACAGGACAGATTGAAGAGAGAAACCTACTTGTGTCCCCATCTCTGCTCAGCAGTCAGCTGGCCCAGGCGGGGACAGCTGCACATCTCTGCCTGTCACAGGACATCAGTCTCTTCAAGCAGAACAAAACCAAGAGAAAGCCATGTTCCCTTCCGAGTCCATAATTCACCAACTGTGTCTTGAACCCAATGTGTGCTGTCAATCTTTCATCTTGGCTCATGTCAGCTTTCAAAAATGCGTCTAGGTTTCATTCACTGGGGAACATTTTTGAGGTTGGGGCTTTGATGTTTTAACTTTGCCATCTGTACTTTTTTTTTAAATCAGATTGAAGAAAATTTTCTGGAAAACCAGAACGTATCAGAAAATAACAACTCCATAAGAAGCGGTGCTGTACAAAGTGGGGAACAAATGAACAGCAAACAGGTCGGTGTGATGATGGTGGTTAAGGGACCCTTGCTGTGACTGCTACGGTGCCACAGGCACCCGTTAGCACAGGCCAGAGTGGTACTTGGTGGCTCCAGGAAACGGTTCCACAATAAGTAGGGTGTGTAAGGCAGAGTTGGGCTGAAAACTCACCTCCTGCATGGTCATTTTGTTTCTGGACACCTCCCCTCAGAGCCCATCTCATCCAGGCTTACTTTCTTTTTAATGCTCATTTTAATTTTACTGGGAAGATACACTGCCACAGACAGATCTCCCATCTGCGGTGATGACCAGGGTTGGGCCAGGCTATAACTGGGAGATTGGAACCAGCTCCGTTGGAGAGTGCCATTTGGGTCTTCCATGTGGGAGATGGAATACTTGGGCCTTTCAGGGTGCATGGTAGCAGAAAGCTGGAATTGGGAGTGGTGCTGAGACCAAAATTCAGGAACCCCCGTTCAAGATCAAGGTATCCCAACAGCATCTTAACTGCCATGCCAAACACCCATTCGTCTCCTGGCTTTCTCTCATTTCCCACCCTTATAGATTCTAACCTCCATTCCCAGACAAAAAAAAAAGCACTCGGATTTTCAAGCAAATGAGACAGACATAAAGAAGGTTTTAAGATACAGTTCTAGATCTGGGCCTATGGAGCCCTGAAAGAGTTCCCTAATGGCGCCCAGGCTACAGCAGTCAGGGGAGAGTTATTTCATTTACATATAGAATTCTGGGTCAGATTTCACTCAAAGAAAGCCTACTCTCACTAAAAATACGAGCAAGTCACCCACGCAGCACTTTCTTTATAAAGTAACAGAGTGCCCATGCGTGTGCCATTTTCTATGCGGTTTTCTCAGGAAAAAGTTTTTAAAGTAGAAAACTTAGAAAATCATTGTAGCAAAATTTAGAAGACAAGAGATGGTAATTGAAGGCAAAATTTAGCAGCTAACATCTGGGAATTTAACACTTCCTCTGCAAGCATATAAGCTGTCGGTATATATTGATAATATAATGCCTAGCATTTGGTATCTTTTTCAAATAATAAAAGTTTAAAAGTGTTCATAGCTATTCAACAAAGAAACAGAAAACAATGCTTCTGTCCACATAACAATTTGCACACAGATGATTATAGTGGATTTATTCATAATCACCCAACCGGAAGCAACTAAGAACATGCGCCAGTAGAAAATAAATAAACCAACTGAGGTACACACAGGCCTGAAGAGTGGATTATCATGCCATGCCTAGATGTGCAGGAATCTTAAACGCATGTTACTGAGGCAGGAGAAGTTAGTAGGAAGTGGCTATGTGCCATCTGATTCCAACTTTCTGACATCCTGGAAAAGGCAAGTCTGTGAAGACAGCACATGGTAGTGGTTTCCAGGGGCCAAGGGAAGATGAGGATGAAGAAGATTTAGGTGCCATCACACCGCGATAGTGAACCCACGTTCACTATCTACTTGTCCACACTCACCAATGCACAACACCCAGAATGAACCCTCATGTGCATGAAGGACTCGGGGTGATGCCAACAGTGTCACTGTGGGTTCATCGGCTGCCAATAGCTCCAATAGCTCCGGTACGGAATGTTGGTCATGGCAGAGGCTGTGTGTATCTGTGGGCACAGGATGTGTGGAAAATCTTAGTAGCTTCAGGTCAGCTCTGCCGTGCATCTAAAACTTCACACCACCCACAGAAAAGGCTATTTTAAAAAATTAAGTCATACCAAATCAAAAGGTAGACGGTTCTTGGTGGTGGATAAGAATGCAAGTGATGAGTTTAGCTAACATAGGCCTTGGGTGACCTTGGCAGAGGCCAGGTGGTAGCGGCTCCATCATGGCAGGTTGGGGTGCAGGCCGGGTGCGAGCAAGAACTGCAGACGAGAGTAACAGCCATGCTTCCAGCTGGCCTGGCTGGGAAAGGAAGCAAGCAGCAAACGTCCCAGGATCAAAGCTGTTCCTGGGGTGTCTGGTCGTTTTCAAAACGTGAAAAAAGCAAAGTAGGAGTAGCCATTCAACAGATGGGAAGGAACTTGGGGTACTGTCAGCTGTAAGAAAAGAACAACTATTAGGGGCTGCCGTGATGGTGCAGCTCAGCCCTCCACCCTGAGGCCTGTTGGTTCGGGCACCAAAGCAGAAAGGAGAGAAAGAAGAAATCCTCCCCGCTGCCCTGGCAACAACATGGGCTACGGGTATTCAAGAGCCACTCTGCATCCACAAAGATGGCCCAGGAAAGATAGCAGGCTTGTAGGGCATTCTCTGACTTTCAGCAAGGGCTCACCCAGGGTGGAATTAGTCTTTCTTAGCCCAGTAATACCCAAGGAGAGGAAGGTGCAGAGCCAGGAAGATCAGATTTACAGAGAGACAGAAAGAAAGATCTTCCATCTGCTGGTTTGCTCCCCAAGTAGCCACAATGGCCAGAGCTGAGCTCATCTGAAGCTAGGAGCCAGGAGTTTCTTCCGGGTCTCCCACACGAGTGCAGGGTCCCAAGGCCTTGGGCCTCCTCAACTGCTTTCCCAGGCCACAAGCAGGGAGCTGGATGGGAAGTGGAGCAGCCGGGATTAGAACCGGCGCTCATATGGGATCCTGGCACATGCAAGGCAAAGACTTTAGCCACTAGGCTACTGTGTCGGGCCAGTGGTTGTCGTCTTGACACTGGGGCTGACGGAGAATCAAGGGAAGCATATGCAGCTTCTTCAGTTATGTCTGCCTGAAAGCAGAGCAGGTGTGTTTTAGACCACCACAGAGACACAACCCAAAACGTGTTCCCTTAAGAAAAGAGGAAATACCAATAGTCCCTTCTGAAGAAAGAGTGAAGAAAATGAGATCCTGGTTTTGTTTTGTTTTGTTTTGTGTGTGTGTGTGTGTGTGTGTGTGTGTGTGTGTGTGATTATAATGGGGCAGGGCGGAGCGAGTGTCTATGCAGTCAACAATGGTGGCCATCTTTTTGGGTAATCACTTCACCAGATCTATTAAGTTCTTTGCCAGAGTTCTGAGATTAAGAGATCCATTATGCCAGGCCAGGACACTCATCATTCTGCCCCTTTCACAATGTTTGATTCCCAGGACGAAGAACAAGTCACGATCCAGCAGGATTCCCCAAGAAACAAAGACAACGACCGTGATGTGGATGAAGAGAATCATGCAAAAGGGTACAGGGACCAACCACACGCACTTCCTGCTGCGCCCTGGCCCTCCCTTCTCCCCACACGCACTTCCTGCTGCGCCCTGGCCCTCTCTTCTCCCCACACGCACCTCCTGCTGCGCCCTGGCCCTCTCTTCTCCCCACACGCACTTCCTGCTGCGCCCTGGCCCTCTCTTCTCCCCACACGCACCTCCTGCTGCGCCCTGGCCCTCTCTTCTCCCCACACGCACCTCCTGCTGCGCCCTGGCCCTCCCTTCTCCCCACACGCACCTCCTGCTGCGCCCTGGCCCTCCCTTCTCCCCACACGCACCTCCTGCTGCGCCCTGGCCCTCCCTTCTCCCCACACGCACCTCCTGCTGCGCCCTGGCCCTCTCTTCTCCCCACACGCACCTCCTGCTGCGCCCTGGCCCTCTCTTCTCCCCACACGCACTTCCTGCTGCGCCCTGGCCCTCTCTTCTCCCCACACGCACTTCCTGCTGCGCCCTGGCCCTCCCTTCTCCCCACACGCACCTCCTGCTGCGCCCTGGCCCTCCCTTCTCCCCACACGCACCTCCTGCTGCGCCCTGGCCCTCTCTTCTCCCCACACGCACTTCCTGCTGCGCCCTGGCCCTCTCTTCTCCCCACACGCACCTCCTGCTGCGCCCTGGCCCTCTCTTCTCCCCACACGCACCTCCTGCTGCGCCCTGGCCCTCTCTTCTCCCCACACGCACCTCCTGCTGAGCCCTGGCCCTCTCTTCTCCCCACACGCACCTCCTGCTGAGCCCTGACCCTCCCTTCTCCCCACACGCACCTCCTGCTGCGCCCTGGCCCTCCCTTCTCCCCACACGCACCTCCTGCTGCGCCCTGGCCCTCTCTTCTCCCCACACGCACCTCCTGCTGCGCCCTGGCCCTCTCTTCTCCCCACACGCACCTCCTGCTGCGCCCTGGCCCTCCCTTCTCCCCACACGCACCTCCTGCTGCGCCCTGGCCCTCCCTTCTCCCCACACGCACCTCCTGCTGCGCCCTGGCCCTCCCTTCTCCCCACACGCACCTCCTGCTGCGCCCTGGCCCTCCCTTCTCCCCACACGCACCTCCTGCTGCGCCCTGGCCCTCCCTTCTCCCCACACGCACCTCCTGCTGCGCCCTGGCCCTCTCTTCTCCCCACACGCACTTCCTGCTGCGCCCTGGCCCTCTCTTCTCCCCACACGCACTTCCTGCTGCGCCCTGGCCCTCTCTTCTCCCCACACGCACCTCCTGCTGCGCCCTGGCCCTCTCTTCTCCCCACACGCACCTCCTGCTGCGCCCTGGCCCTCCCTTCTCCCCACACGCACCTCCTGCTGCGCCCTGGCCCTCCCTTCTCCCCACACGCACCTCCTGCTGCGCCCTGGCCCTCCCTTCTCCCCACACGCACCTCCTGCTGCGCCCTGGCCCTCCCTTCTCCCCACACGCACCTCCTGCTGCGCCCTGGCCCTCTCTTCTCCCCACACGCACCTCCTGCTGCGCCCTGGCCCTCTCTTCTCCCCACACGCACTTCCTGCTGCGCCCTGGCCCTCTCTTCTCCCCACACGCACCTGCTTCTGAGCTCTGACCCTCCCTTCTCCCCACACGCACCTCCTGCTGCGCCCTGGCCCTCTCTTCTCCCCACACGCACCTGCTTCTGAGCTCTGACCCTCCCTTCTCCCCACACGCACTTCCTGCTGCGCCCTGGCCCTCCCTTCTCCCCACACGCACCTCCTGCTGAGCTCTGACCCTCCCTTCTCCCCACACGCACCTCCTGCTGCGCCCTGGCCCTCTCTTCTCCCCACACGCACCTGCTTCTGAGCTCTGACCCTCCCTTCTCCCCACACGCACTTCCTGCTGCGCCCTGGCCCTCTCTTCTCCCCACACGCACCTCCTGCTGCGCCCTGGCCCTCTCTTCTCCCCACACGCACTTCCTGCTGCGCTCTGGCCCTCCCTTCTCCCCACACGCACCTCCTGCTGCGCTCTGGCCCTCTCTTCTCCCCACACGCACTTCCTGCTGCACTCTGACCCTCCCTTCTCCCCACACGCACTTCCTGCTGCGCCCTGGCCCTCTCTTCTCCCCACACGCACCTGCTTCTGAGCTCTGACCCTCCCTTCTCCCCACACGCACCTCCTGCTGCGCTCTGGCGCTCCGTTTTTCCCCATCTGATCTTTAACATTTGTTTCGATTGACCAGAAATTGCCACCAACAACCACACTCCTACACTCCATCAAAACCCTTTTTAGAAAAATTAATAGGGCTCCAGAATGATCGATGGGGTCATTCCAAACTGCTGATGTCGTTGGAGCTCAATATCTCAGTTTAAATATATCCAGAACAGTCTTATAATTACAAGTATAAATTACCAGGTATAATTGCTCCAGTTCTTACAAAAGTAGATCACTCATCTTCTCCATGTCATTCAATAACAAGTGACTTCTAAAGGACTGAATCCACGTTCAATCCCAACAAACTATTGCTCTTGCCTTGTTCCGTCCATGTTCTTATGATTCATTAAGGAAGAGCAAGGGCCAAGTGAGTCTAAAAGAAGTGACTTAGCCGAGTTCTGTCAGCTTGGTAGGAATAGTGCTGGCTTACAAAGTCACTCTGACTCTTAATGCAGGATTGTATTCCTAACACCACGATATTTGTCTATTGCCTCTCTCGTTTTTTATTCCATTTGTTTACTTTGGAGGGGGTGAGGAAGACAGAGAGAGAGAAAGAGAGAGAGAGAGAGATGGGGTCCAGAGGTAGAAGTAGGGAGTTAGGATAGGACACTCATCTATTGCTTCCTTCTCCGAATGCCCACAACAGCTGGGTTGCCAGTTCAAAGCCAGGAGCAGGGAACTCAGTCCAATCCCCTTCTTAAGTGGCAGGGACTCAGCCAGCTATGCCATCCTTGTGCCTTCTAGGGTCTGACTCACAGAAGGTTGGAGTCAGGAGCCAGGCCAGGGATCAAACTCACACACTGTGATAAAGGACTCAGACAGCTTAACTGGTGCCTTTACCACTAAGCCGAGTTCTCTCTCTGCTTGTCACTTTTCTAAATTCTCACTTAGACCTGGTTTGAACTCCTACGTCTCTGAGGAGCTTGGTTTTTGTGTATAGGAAGTACTTCCAGAGGTGGTCAGAGTAGCATAGGGAGGACAACAGAATTTGTTTCTGAATTTGTGGAAAATGGAATTAAAGGATAGCTTTATTTTTTGGTGCAAAGGGTATTCATGCATGCGAGTGACTGCAGAAATCTCACGGATTAGTGTGGGTGTGTGGTGCAGCAGCCTAAATGGATTTTTGGAATGCTGGCAATTCCTATCAGGGTGTCTGGACCTGACCATTTCACTTTGGCTCCAGCTTCCTGGGAATACACACTCTCAAGGAGGCCCATGGCTTAAGTGTTGGGTCCCAGACATCCACATAAGAGACCCAGATGCATTCTGGCACTGCCACCTCTAGCCTGGCCCCGCCCTGCCTTTTGTAGACATTTGGGTGGTAAACCAGTGGGTGACAGAGCTCTTTCTGTCTCTCTTCCTTTCAAATAAAATGAGGGGTTTTTTTTAATCATAAAAAATGGAAATTGTGAAAAGCTTTGGCATATAATTTTACTTTTTTGCACCAAAATATACTTGTCTTCCATCTCATTTTTCCACGCACACTTTGGAAGGAGTCTCTTACACCAAGAATATTTGCACCTCTGAAGGCTGAGCTAAGTTTCATCTTACATTGGTGAGTCTGTGACCGAGCAGAATGAGATATTCTCTGGGGTGGCCAGAGGCCCTAAGATGGCACTTGTGTTACCAGTAGAGAGACTGTTACCAGGGAGATGAGAATCCACCCAGCTCAGAGACCCAAATAGTCCAGCTCTGCAGTGCCCTCACTTCCTGCCGAGTTGACCTGTTCAGTTGGACCACACACTCTCCTTGCCATTGAAGAATCTAATGACATCAGCCTATGGGCCATGGATGTCCCTGTTAAACCCTCCACCCACTGCTATCCTTCGTCACTTCATCTTCAACCTCTCTGCAGTTAACCACTCACTCCCGCTCTCCTGGGGGGCAGGGGAGGGCAGCATTCCTAATTCTGAGCACTCATGATCACATGCACAGAAAGTTCATGCAGTGCCCCTGGCCAGCACCACGTGTCATCCACAGTGACACTTCCTATTCAGAAACAACCTTCTTCCCTGGGGACTCATTCCCACTTTTGCTTCATTATCCATGTTTTCTGCATAGCCCTAACCCCTCTGGGTTTGGTGCATATAGTCCGTGGTAGGTTGATCAAGACCACGCTTGATCTAAGTCCGAAATGAAACAAATTTCCCAGTTGAACTTTGTCAGTTCACTCAACAGCGCTTCCACTGGCCTTCGCATGCCAAATGACCCACGCCTTTGGTGTTTACTTCGCTAGGCCTTCTTGTTTTTGTGTTCCAGGTGCTTGGAAAGGAAGTACGATACAATCCTAGATTTTTGCAGGAAACACAAAACCACGCTTCAGTATATCACCTGGGGCATCTTATTAACCGGTAAGATGACAGGGAAGGATGGGACTACTCTCTCTTCTTTCGTAAAGATTCATTTTGTTCATTTGGAAGGCTAGGAACACACACTCTTCAGGAAAAGCAGAAACACATTTTCCATCTTCTGATTCACTCCCCAAATGCTACAACAACCAGAGCAGGGCCAAGCTGGAGCCGGAATCCAGCGCTCAATCTAGGTTCCCCACGTGGGTGACAGGACTGTCTCCTAGGATGCACTTCACCAGAAAACCAGAATGGGTAGTAGACCCAGTAATCAAACATAGGACCGTAATTTAGGATGTGCACATCCTAAGCAGTAACTGAACTGTCGAGTGCCTGTACCAAGAATCCTTAGATACATGCTCAAATCTGCTTTGCACAGACAGCCCCATAGCAAGCTGCTCCATCTTCAGGCACTTAGAGATTGTGAGCAGGTCTTGGTTGCTGTAGATCTAAGCTTCAGTCCTTGAGAAGCAATGCCTCTTTATCCATGTTTGTCCCAGAACTTAACCTTGTATCAGCTCCCAGCTTACCTGCTGAGTGTGACTGGGAAAGGGAAAAAATTAATCCTACGCCGTAAGAGGCACTGTGATGAAGTGTCACAATTCAAACACTAGAGGGTCCTGTAAGGAAGGACTTCTTACCTTGTCCTCCTAGATTCATGCTGAGAATCTCAAGGACTTCCCTACTCCCAAAGAAGCCAAGTGTTAATGCACAGCTGTGTGATGGTTTCCTTGCTGAGCCCTCTCCCCCCGCTGCAGGCTGAGGGTCCAGCTGATGGCACGGTGATGTTTCATGGCTATGTCTGCCTCCCGGACAGGCTATCTGCTGCTGGTGATCACAGCCTGCGTGCTGAACTTCCACAGAGCCCTTCCTCTTTTTGTCATCACCATGGCGGCCATCTTCTTTGTCATCTGGGATCATCTGATGGCCAGATACGAGCATCGGCTTGGTGACCTTCTCTCCCCCGGTCGAAGGCTTCTGAATCACCACTGGTTCTGGCTGAAGTGGTAACTGCACCTGATTCTCTTACGATAGCAGAGAAGTAGGGTTGGTCTTCTCCAACACTGCTCCAAGGGTTGTTTTTTTGTTTGTTTGTTTGTTTGTTTGTTTGTTTCCTGAAATGGCTTTGTCATGGATGGGATACTAACATTAACAAGTGAGCTGTTCTAAAACCTTTGTTTGACAAACAAGCAGGCAAAGCCTAAATGAGAGGCAACTGGCGGCCTTCAAGAGCTCCTTAATGACAAAATGTCCAAAAGACATCAATAAGTTTCCGTGCATTCTCTGAGAGAAACACTACATGTTCATGCACCAGGAAGCAGCTGAGAATATAGATTAAAGGTTTGGTCTACTCAGATGGCTTTGGCTGTCTGCTTATCTAATCAACACTCCAATGGTCACAGACTTTGTTTTGCATTTTATTGAAGAGGCAGACAGGCAGACAGAGAGAGAGAGCTCCTCCTGAATGTTTCAATTTCTGAATGCCTACAAAAGGCTAGGACTGAATCAGGGTAAAGCCAGGAGCTGGGAACTCAATTGAGGTTTTCCCCATGTGTGACTGGAACCCACGTGCTTAAGCCACCAGTACATCTCCCAGGGCTTGCTTTGGCAGGAAGCTGGAACCCAAGTGCTTAAGCCACCAGTACATCTCCCAGGGCTTTGGCAGGGAGCTGGAACCCACGTGCTTAAGCCACCAGTACATCTCCCAGGGCTTTGGCAGGGAGCTGGAACCCACGTGCTTAAGCCACCAGTACATCTCCCAGGGCTTTGGCAGGGAGCTGGAACCCACGTGCTTAAGCCACCAGTGCATCTCCCAGGGCTTGCTTTGGCAGGAAGCTGGAACCCACGTGCTTAAGCCACCAGTACATCTCCCAGGGCTTTGGCAGGAAGCTGGAACCCACGTGCTTAAGCCACCAGTACATCTCCCAGGGCTTTGGCAGGGAGCTGGAGCCCACGTGCTTAAGCCACCAGTACATCTCCCAGGGCTTTGGCAGGAAGCTGGAGTCAGGAGCCAGAGCCTGGGAGCCAATCCAGTCATTCCAGGTGTGTTAACCACTAACCTCAAGGCCCTCTCCAGGGACATATTTTTAATATTAGGATGTTCTATCCCACACAATAACGAAAGCTGAACTTGGCTTGAAAGTGCCATGTATCTCTTCCCAGCTTGGGCAAGAACAGCCCCTCTCACCCTGTTACCTGTTTTTGCACCAATCTTAAAGCCAGGAACGGATCAGAACTGGGGAGTTCAAACTCCAGGAGGCAAGTGCCTGATTCGAGCCCAACATTGGCCTGCCTGGGAATTCTTCAAACCAACTCTTAAGCTATCACATCTCGTGTCCTGCAGTGAGCACTCAGGGCTTTTGCTTCAACCTCTCTCTGTGCTATCTCCTCTCCTTCTGGGGGATCCTGCCGTGTAGGACTCTCAATGGATCTTTTGGGATCCACCAAGATATGTCACACTCCTTGGCCTCATAGACCAGGCCTGTGCAATCCCAGTGTGGCGTCCTTCCTGACCCTGCCATTCCAGCAGCAAGTCAACCTTCTCATGCTCACCGGACTCTCCAGGGGAGCTCGAACCAGGCAGAACATTCTTAGCTCAAAGGGCCCCAGAGTTACACAAAGAGACACACGGTTGACCATTGTGCCGTCCAAACCACAAACCGAGGGTCTGTTGCAGTTTGAAAGAGCACCGCTTCCAAGGTCCAGGATGCATTACTCTTGCTAATATTTTTGGTGCCTTAGTTCAAACCTAATGACTTTTCAAATCAGCACAACAGCTGAAGCCAGTGCCTCCAACTCTCCTTTCTTAGGGTGATCTGGAGTTTGCTCATCCTAGCAGTAATGTTCTGGCTGATCCTCGACACTGCCAAACTGGGTCAACAGCAGCTGGTGTCCTTTGGTGGGCTCATAATGTATGTCATCCTGATGTTTCTGTTTTCCAAGCATCCGACCAGAGTAAGTGGGAAATCAGTTTGTGGGGGTGGAGGGAGGGGGAGGGGAGAGGCTTGTTCCTCTGTTTAGCCCCATGTGAAAATTGCCAAAGATAATGACCATGAGAGAATTTATTTTCCACTGGTTTTCTTACTTTCATATGTTTACTGGAAGCTTCTCAGTGTGCTTCCAGAATTTTCCTAGCACTCCCTGTTACCATGTCCATTTCATTCTCCAGGTACACAGCCAGTGAGATGTTCTATTCCTATCACTTCCAGTTTCCAGTTACATACCTCTCCTCCACAGAAACACTTAGAAAATCTCATCCCCCTTTGAGCCAGATTTCCCCAGACTAGTAAAGAGTCTAATACTCTACCACTGGTTCCTGCAGTTTATCCAATTCCCATTTGCAATTTGAGCTTTTCTAAGTCCAAAAATTTTGAAAGTCCTTGTACAGCTTGTTTCCAATTGAACCCAATTGTCATCTTTGTTCTGCCAGCCTCATTCTGCCAAGAAATGAGCAAGATGCTGAGACATTCTCTGATGGGATTTACAATGGCAAGCCATGAGAGCTTTTCTGGCTAAAAGGTTGACCCAAGAAAAAAGCATTAATCAGAGACCAAATTTGCTTTTTTCTGGCTAAAAGGTTGACCCGAGGTTGAAAAAAAAAAAAAGCATTAATCGAAGACCACAGTCATTCAATCCAGTCCAAATTCCTTCCTGATCAGATGAACGTCTCCATTTTCTGTGCCTCTAATCCCACAATTCTTTGCAGGCCACTCATCTCTTCACCAAAAGTGAAAGCAGATGACTGTCCATTACCGCTGCCATCCTGGCTTCACATTAGAGTTAATTGGTTCCTTTTACAGAGAAATGGGAGTCCCACGGCAGGGCAGAATTTCACTTAATTCACTTTCAAATTGTCAGGTCAACAAACCTTGGACACACAGAAAAATCGTGTTCTGCCTTGCCATTTTCCAGACAAGAGAAGTAATTATATGTACCTGGTATCAACAGCAAGGCTAGGACAGTCAGAGCCGCCTTCTGGTAATGGCCCTTCTCAGGCTACTGTGTGTCTGAGTTATTGGAACACAGTGGTTACTTTTTCATTTCTTTCTTTCTTTCTTTTTTTAAACTGGAATTGAACACTTCAATTTAGAGAAGGGGAAGGAATGCAAATATGAGCTGTTGTTATTGTTGTTGTTTTGAATTTGTATTTACTTAAGAGATATGGATGCACAGACAGACGCAGAGAGCTCCTCCCCGCTGGCTCACTCTCCAAATGGCTCTTGGAGTAGGCTGAAGCTGGGAGCCATGAGTCCGGTCCAGGTCTCCACATGGGCAATAGGCACGCAGCTCCTTCGGCATCACCCACTGCCTCCCAGGGCCTGCACAGAACCCAGGGACTCTGATATGGGACATGGGTAACTTAACTGCCAGGGTAAACACTTGCCCCAAATCCTGAGAATTTTGAGGTATGTTTTAATCCAGGGAATCTCGGCTAAGGCGGCTCAAAGCAGGCGGGTCTCAGGCTGCATATGAGAATACTCACAGGAGTGCCCTGGGCGTTTGTGCCTAGGTCAGCATTCATCTGTTAACAAGATTCATCTCTTCCCGCATAGGTTTACTGGAGACCCGTCTTTTGGGGAATTGGATTGCAGTTTCTTCTTGGACTTTTGATTCTAAGAACCAAACCTGGATATATAGCTTTTGATTGGTTGGGAGGACAAGTCCAGGTAAACGTGCCTCAGCAGAGCGCCTTGCTTTATGCTCTGTTTGAGTCTGCTGCCTAAAGCGTGTCTGAAATAGGCTGCTTTGCCCCTGGGTTGTCCACAATGACAAGAAATCTGCACACCAGTGAAATTCAGAAACGCACTTCTGCAGCATTCATTCATTGGGAGGACAAAGCTGAGAACATGCCTTTCCCAAATCCAGCCAGCCCAGCTGCAGAGCCTGGCATCCCATGCACCGTCAACTCCACTTACAACAACAATCTCTTTCTTTCTTGAACTCAGATCTTTCTGGAGTACAGTGATGCTGGGGCATCATTTGTCTTTGGTGAAAAATACACTGACCACTTCTTTGCATTTAAGGTAAGGCCACACCCGCTCTCCATGTAATTATTGCCAGCTTTTCCATCATTGCTGGGCCTCTGGAGGTGTTCAGACAGGACCTCACTGATCAAAACCTGGGGCTCCTCCAGCAGACTTCCATTTACATTGTTCTCTGAAATCAGGGGGACCGCACACCTCTGTGTTGTTACATCAGTGTAGCATTGAGAAAATGTCTTGCTGTTTTGCAGACATTTGTAGCATTGCCAAAGATACTAATCATCAGGGGTAACGGAACCTGGGCCCTCAGGGAGAGAAGATTGGGTGTTTGGGAGCAGGTACGTGGCCCCTGTTGACATCCACGTCCAGGACTGCCCTGCACTCACACACCTCTCTGGCCCAGCTCTGCACATGACCAGGACAGCTGGTCAACCACAGCAGCCTCCTCTTTGGCAGCCATCCTTGCGCATAAAACCTTCCTCATCTCTACTTTCTGTATATAGTAGGCCTGCATAGATGTAGAGAACGGGCCCTCTCTTAACTAAAGAAAGGATATCACCAAAAGGCACAGCCACAGAACCCATGTCGGACACAGTTGACTTCCTCTGAGGCTCCCACAAGCCCCAGAAGCTCAACCCTCTCTGAGAAGTCCCTACTGAGATTAGAATGAGGTGCTCAGCATTTTGTTTTGCTTGCTTATTGGTGTGTTACTGTTTTAATGTTTGTAAATTGTTTTCTCTCTTCAAAATTCCCAAGTTTACTTCCAAGTTACCCTGATTTCAATTTGGTAGAATTTTATACTGAATCTCTTCTTTCTTTCTTTCTTTTATTAAAGATTTATTTGTTTGCAAGACAGAATTAGAGAAAGAAAGATCTTCATCTTCCATCTTCTGGTTCACTCCCCAGATGGTTTCAGCAGTTAGGGCTGAATCAGACCAAAGCCAAGAGCTGCTTCTGGGTCTCCCAAGTGGATGTCAAGAGTCCAAGCACTTGGGCTATGTTTCCACTGCTTTTTCAGTGCAGGCAGTCATATCAGAAGTGGAGCAGCCAAGGCTGGAACCAGCACTCCTATGGGATGCCCACATCACAGATAGCAGCTTAGCTTACTGCACCACCTGAATCTTTTCCTTTTTGTTTAAATTTATTCATTTTTATTGGAAAGGCATATTTACAGAAAGAAGAGACAGAGGGGAAGATCTTCCATCTGCTGATTCACTCCCGAACTGGCTGCAATGGTTGGAACTGAGTCGATCCAAAGCCAGGAGCCAGGAGTTTATTCCAGTTCTCCCATGCAAGGGCAGGGTTTCAAGGCTTTGGTGTATCCTCTACAGCTTTCCCAGGCTTTCCCTGGGAAATAGTTTTCATGCTTTCCCTACAAGCAGGGAGCTGGATGGGAAGTGGAGCAGCCAGGATATGAACCATGCCCATACAGAAGTCCAGCACTTGCGACAGAGGACTAGCCAACTGAGCCATAGTACCAGCCCCCTGAATCTTTTCTTTAACTATCAATTTGATGCTTTGGTGCTGTCATGACTGTGCCATCTCTGAAATATCAAACATTTACAGGCTGAGATAAAAATATGCTCATATCTTGAGTTAAATTCCAAATTGGAAAAAAATAATAATAAGTCGCAGCAAAGGAGGAACTTGCTGCTGAGGCTATACACAAGCCTATGTCCTTGACCAAGGCACCAGCTTGCTCCCTCCAGCGCAGGCCCCAGCTGGGAGCACGGCAGGAGGAGCCCCTTTAAGCCTCTGCCTCATGCTTTCAGGAAGGCTTTAGTTAGCCCCTCCGCCCAATCCAACGCTCGTAAGTGAATGAGCTCTGAATGCTGGCACAAAATGCCCTTCAAAATATATTAATAGGTCTCTCTAAATTAGATCCCGTACAGATTGTCCTCAATCATCCTGTCCCTCTAGTGGCACCTGGTGTCTGGGAGAAGAGTGGGGAGGGCTCCCATGATGTGGGACTGCAAGGGACCCGGCCTCCAGCCCTGTGTGTCTGTGCAGGGGCACAGGCTGCTCCTGCCAGCCACAGGCTGCTATGCAGGCATCGAAACACACCAATATGGGCTCCGGGAAAGACAGCCTTGCTTTAACACAGGATAAAGGTACTTTCCTAAATGTCATCTCTTCAGTTTCAAGTTCCCAGGTAAAATAATCATTTTTATTTCATTGTTTCTTTGTGTTTGAAAGACAGAAATCTCCCATCTACAGATTTGCTCTCCAAGTGGCAGGAACAGCCAGGCTAAAGCGAGGAGTTTGGAACTCACCCAGCTCTGCACATGAATGGCAGGGGCTGGGGGCCTGAGCCACCACACGCTGTCTCCCAGGGTCTGCATTAGCAGGAAGGTGGATCAGAAGCTGAGTCAGGGCTCAAGCCAGGCACTCAGAGACAGAATACAGACTATGCCGAAAGCCTGCCCCTTGAGAATAATTGTTGTAAAAGTGAGAAGAGTGAGTGCTCACTCGCACAGAGAACATTGGGTGGAAGCCGCTACCAGCTTTTCTGATGTAGGCTCGCTACCTCAGACAAGCACATGAGGTGGTTCATAATCAGTCTCAACCCAGGTCACTCTGCTAATGAGTGATGAAATCCACGTCTTTTTGAATCAGCAAGAATGCTTGCCAATGGCATTCTGTCTGCTGATACTTGTTATATATACTCCCACCCCAAACCACATGCATTATTTGAGTACGAAAAGCTACATGGACCAACGCAATGGCTCAATTGGCTAATCCTCCACCTGCAAGCATCTGCTTCTCCTCTGGGCACCTGTTTGTCCCATCCAGCTCCCTGCTTGTGGCCTAGGAAGTCAGTGCAGGATGGCCCAAAGCCTTGGGACCCTGCACCCATGTAGGAGACCCGGAGGAAGCTTCTGGTTCCTGCCTCCGTATGTTGCAACCACTTGGAGAGTGAAACAGTGGAAAGATCTTTCTGTCTCTCCTTCTCTTTGTAATTCTGCCTTTCCAAGAAAAAATTAATATTTTTTAAAAAGAAAAACTTCAGGCCCGGCACCATGGCCTAATGGCTAAAGTCCTCACCTTGAACACACCGGATCCCATATGGTCGCTGGTTCTAATCCCGGCAGCCCCACTTCCCATCCAGCTCCCTGCTTGTGGCTTGGGAAAGCAGTCGAGGACGGCCTAAAGCCTTTAACAAAAAAACACTTCATCAGAGAAAAGGAAAGAAAAATAGTATCTCAGTTCATCTGATATATACTAATCTTTTTTTAAAAGATTTATTTATTTTTATTGGAAAGTCAGATATACAGAGAAGAGAAGAGACAGAGAGGAAGATCTTCCATCCGATGATTCACTCCCCACGTGGCTGCAATGGCTGGAGCTGCGCCAATCCGAAGCCAGGAGCTTCTTCCGGGTCTCCCACATGGGTGCAAGGGTTCCAAGGCTTTGGGCTGTCCTCGAATGCTTTCCCAGGCCACAAGCAGGGAGCTGGATGGGAAGCGGGGCCGCTGGGATTAGAAGCGCCACCCATATGGGATCCCGGCACATGCAAGGCAAGGACTTTAACCAATACGCTATCGCACCAGGCCCAATACATACTAATCTTAAGTCTATTTTCTGTTGTTAAAGCCAAACACCTGAGGGCCCATCACGGTAGCCTAGTGCCTTAAGTCCTCACCTTGCCTGCACTGGGATCCCATATAGGTACTGGTTAGTGTATCAGCAGCCCCATTTCCCATCCAGCTCCCTGCTTGTGGCCAGCTCCTTGCTTGACTGCGCAAAGCCTTGGGACCCTGCACCCACGTGGAAGACCCAAAGGAAGCTCCTGGCTCCTGGCTTTGGGTCAGCTCAGCTTTGACCATTGTGGCCACTTGAGGGATGATCTTTCTCTCTGTCTCTCCTTCTTTCTGTAAATCTACCTTTTCAATAAAAATAAATGAATCTTTTAAAAATGCCGTTAGTATATTAATCTGAGAGTTAAGTTTCCAACACAGCAGACTATGGCAATATTCAAATCTCTTGGGACAAAACTAAAATAAGCTCCTATAATGGGGAATCTAGCTGATAAAGTATAAAAGGAGGTTTCAGTATGCTTATAATAGTTTAGAGAAAGAGAAAGGGAGGCATGATGATGTGATAGGAAACCTGCTGACACTTCTGGGACCGACACTGATCCACGGCCACGCCTGTCCTCCTCTCATCCCTAGGTTCTGCCCATTGTGGTTTTCTTTAGCACCGTGATGTCCATGTTTTACTACCTGGGACTGATGCAGTGGATCATCAGGAAGGTACTGGGACTGGGAGGTGCTGGGTGCCAGGGAGGGCTGGCACAATAACTGCTATTGATCCAGGTGTTTCTCAGCACCCTTCTCTTCCTACCAAGAGCTACCTCCATCACTCAAGTTATGACAGGCAACCCCAAATCCTACCTTGCCCAGTGAACGCATTTTTGTCTCTGGGCTTTCCAACAGAGTTTGATTTAGAGTTCAGTGGAGGTCTTCATTGAAAACCCAAAAGTTGTTTCTTTAACCAAGGAATTGAGGCGAGATACCAACTAAGAGAGAATAGTGTTCTCCGTTCCTCTTGGTTGTCTGCCTTGTGTCTTACACAAAGTCTTTATCAGAATGTTGCTTTGCTCTTGATTGTTGCTGGAGAAACTAGAGTAGGAGAAGCTGCTTTCCACTTCAGAGGCATGATCAGAAGCACAAAAATATTTTTGGAGAGTGTAAAATGCTGAAAGATTCATCTTACCCCTACTAACAACTGCAAGGCTTAACACCTGCATGTTAGATCTGAAAACTAGGACATTTGTAGAATACTTGAAGTGCAAAGGGGAGAAAGAAAGCATTCAGAGTTAGCCACAGTGCTCCTTTACTCCCTACCAAGAAATCAAATGTAGCTGCAGAAAGAGTGAGTAAATAGCATCAAGAAAGAGAAGCAGAATTCAGAATTCCAAGGAGAGCTGCTCCAGGGCCCAGAGATTTCTGTCAGTAGAAATATTCAGTGTCTCTGCACTTATATCTAAGCAAAAGGAAAGAGAGAATGCTACAGGAAGTCCCCATCTTAGTGTGGGAACCACCATCTCCAGCGGAAATGCCAATGCATCAAGTGGGACTAAAACCCATATTCATCTAAATTAAGTAAAAAGGCCATATCTCAGCAACATATCCTGCCACAGGACAATTGGACCGCTTGGGGCTTGGTTCCCTCTTCTATGAAATGGATATGGTTACAGGATCTTTCTCAAGGAGTTATTGTTTGGATTAAATGCACTACCTAGGTCAATTGCTTGAAATAGCCCAGTAAAGCCTACAATTTTTATTAGGACTCATATTCTAGAAGTATTAAGAGTACTTCGCAAAGCCCATGAACAGAAAGAATTCAAAGATAAGCTTATGTGGTGCAAAAAATTTTTATATAAATGTACACTTAGTTTATGCATAAACTACCTTTTCCATGAAACATTCAGAGACCTGTGGTATCTGAAGAAATCCATATGTGTACTGTACAGCTACCCACAATGCACAGTGCCTCGGATTCATCACTCCACAGGAGAGTCCACCTGTAACACTACATGCTGAATAGACTGTGTTTTCATTTAGCTCCATGGCTAGTCTATCAACAA
Source organism: Ochotona princeps (assembly GCF_030435755.1). Classification (NCBI taxonomy): domain Eukaryota; kingdom Metazoa; phylum Chordata; class Mammalia; order Lagomorpha; family Ochotonidae; genus Ochotona; species Ochotona princeps. Next base: position 57,191,431 of record NC_080845.1, read on the forward strand.
CTGTTGAAGGCCTCAATATTTTATTCCAGTTTGGCAATTTTTGAACTTCTTTACATGCGAACACCTCTTCACTGACTTCGCCCCTTTCTTCCTTTTAGATTGGATGGGTAATGCTGGTTACCATAGGATCATCTCCTATTGAATCTGTGGTTGCTTCTGGCAATATATTTGTTGGACAAGTAAGTTGGAATGTTGCATACCAAAACACTTGTTGAAATGGATGGCCTACTTCCAATCAGCAGAAGGAGAATACATGGTGACATTTTTGTTCCTTTTAGTGGAGAGAGAGAAGGGTGACAAAATAAGGCAATTCAGCTTTTGGTAATTATCAAATTCCAGAAATTCCTTCCAAGGATGATGCTAGCTTGGAACTGGGTTCTTGGAAGTTTCTGGAAAGGAAGTTTTGAGTCACTTTACTAAATAATAGAACTTTTAAAAAAAAAAGATTTATTTTTATTGGAAAGGTAGATTTGCAGGGAGAAAAGAGAAAGATCTTCCATTCACTGGTTCACTCCCCAAATCTGCAACAGCCAGAACTAAGCTAAGCTGATCTAGAGCCAGGAGCTTCTTCCAAGCCTCCCACTCAGGTGCAGTGTCCCAAGGCTTTTCGCCATTCTACACTGCTTTCCCAAGCAGTGAAATGGGAACTGGATGGGAGGTGGAGCAGCTAGGACATGAACAAGCACCCGTATAGGATCCTGGCATTTGCAAGGTGAATTAACCAATCGAGCCATCTTGCCATGCCCAGGGCTTCATATGTATACTCTCAGCAAATCTTTTCTGAGTCCATTGAATTAGTTAGGTCTGTCAACTCTTCAAAAGCTAGTAGCTCTTCCACTTAAATGCATTTTGATATCTGAAATCTGAAGGGATAACAGGCCACATTGCATCTGTACAATGATGCCTGTGGCAGTGACCAAGATTGAGACAGGCTTTCCACCAGCACCTGAGCAGTGACGTCACAACTCAAGCTCCTTCTCAACTTCTCTGAACAGCCACAGTTGTCTTTGTTGATCCTGAAGACAAACACCCGAAATGGTGTTTTTGTTTGTTTGTTTTTTCATCACATTCAAGATAGGCATTTAGGTCACAATTTTCCCATTTGGTCCCTCACACATGCTCTGTTGCCTGATGTCCACTGAAACAAAGATATATGATGTTAAGGGATAGCCCTCAGAATGGCAACCTGCCTAAGGGATGTGTAAGCCCAAAGTGGTCATGAGCTGCTCAGAGCATGAAATATAAAGCTTGGATAGAACAGCATCTCACACTAAAGAATGGTGTGTGAATGCTTAACCAGCACTGCTGCCCAAGGAAATTGAATCTGAAGTAAAAAACCAAGTCACTCAGATGGTCCCAAGTCCCAGGCTGACAACTCTTGCAGGCAGCTAGTACTTGCTGGTGGTGAGCTGGGCCCAGGAGCTTGCAGCACAGTTCTTGGAGTGAGAGGGAGAAAGAGGCCCATACTTCCTTCCTGAGGAATTGAAATTATTATAATTATAACCATAAAATCTCAGAACTAATTAGGGCACCATCTTGAGCTGATTGCTCCTAGCTGTGGGTAAGAGGCCCCACGTACTGGGTCCCTATTTAGTCTATAAATTGAGGCTCAACACACTCAATCTTATAGAACAATTAGAAATAATGAGGAGAAAATTGTAAAATTGCACACATGCTTCTGTGGTGCTCAATTTGATACTTAATATGCTAAAAGTACAGCTTTTATGAATGGAGAGCCCCACGCAGTATGTTGCCTGTCTTCCTTTAATGAGCCCCCAAGGCTTTATCGCTACCCCACGTCTGGTTCCTTCCCACCCACCAGAGAAAGGTCTCGCCTTCCCCATGACAAAGGTGCCTGTGGGTGCCTGTCCTAGTTATTCCTGTGATCTACCTCTGTAAATACTGTGTCTCTTATTCCCCGAGTTACCTAGAAATGGATTTGGGCTCTGTCAAGATGAAGGTGTAAGATGGGAAGTCACAGTGGCTTTGGATCCCCCAGTCCACAAGACCACTGAGCAGTTGCTAGGCGAGCCACTGGGACAGTCATCAGAGAGTCCAATCTGGGGCTAGGAGAAAGCCTCATGTGACTGCTGTCACAAATTTTGCAATCCACAGTCCTATACATACACTGACCTCAAGCTCACATGACCCGGGTATTGATAGAGTTTTGTCTCAGACTTCAGCATGCATCACAGTCACTTGAAAGGCTTGGGTTAAAAAAATGGACTTATGCCCTCAACCCCAGAGTTTCTGATTGCTGGATGATGGGGACTGACCTAATCTTGGGTTCACTCTTCCAAATATTGCTTTACAAAAAGAAGACAGGTGTTTGAAGCCTCGGATCAGAAAGAAGAGACAGCAGAGAAAAATGTCAGTGACCCTGATTTGATCAATGCACATTGCATACATTTATTGAAAGGCACCCTATACCCTATGTTTATGTACAATTAAGGGCAAGAGTGGTGGTCTACCAGCCACTTAAGTCTCTTCTTGTGATGCTGGCATTCCATATCCAAGTGCCACTTCCAGTTTCTGACTGTTTTGCTGTTGACTGAGGTCCCCAACATGCCTGGGAAGGTGGCAGAAGATAGTCCAAGTGCTTAAGCCTCCTAAGCCTCTGTCATCTGTGTGGGAGAACTGGATGAAGTTCCAGGCTCATGGCTTCTGCTTGGACTAAAAAATCAGCCATCGCTGATTTTCAGAGAATGAACCATAAATGGAAGATCTTAGACAGTCTCTCTGTTAGTTTCTCTCAGTCTTTCACTCTTTGACTGCAGACAGAGTCTCCACTGCTGGTCCGCCCATATTTACCCTACATCACCAAGTCCGAACTCCACGCCATCATGACCGCTGGCTTCTCCACAATTGCAGGAAGTGTCTTAGGCGCGTACATCTCTTTTGGGGTAAGAATGATTGTGGAATTTACATACGGTAGATTCAGTCTCTTCTTTCTTTGCTCTTGTTTCTGGTTTTGTTTTTCTTTATCCTTGCTGGTGGGGAAAAAAGGAGGTCAGGAGAGTGTCATTCATACTGTATAACAAATGTTGATCACTATTGTGGCTTCTGAATATAGGAGATATCAAGGAATTTGGTGGCTTTTCTATCCCTGGCCCCTGAGTGTGAATTAGAGCCTAAAATAGCAAGATGAAGTCATATTATGAGGCTGCTTTTGCTGAAAATTTAAATCTTCTTTTAAAAATATACACAACTATTACTGGTATCAGTATGAGCAGTTTAGCCCAGGGGTCAACAAACTATGACCCATGGGCCATATCCAGACCACCCCTGTGTTTGTAAACGAAACTTTGTTGGAAGTCAGCTGCTTGTCTTCCTTTTTGTCTGTGGCGACTTTTGTGCCATGGGGCAGGTGTGGCCTGAAAAGCTAAAATTGTCTACCCTCTGGTCCCTAGCCCTGGGCAGCACTTGTTAAACCTATTGCATATTGGAATTACTAGAGAGGTTCTCTTACCCCTGGGTCATTCATGCGGATTTTCTTGGGATGAAACTTTGCCATCAAGACTATACTTCCAGGGATCATTTCTATAGTCTGTGATAACTTTGCCATCAATATATTTTTAAGTCCCTAGATTCCAATGTACAATCAAGTTTGAAATCCATTGACCAATGACGAAGACCTGGAGAATGTTGGGGTAATTGGGACATGCGCCCCAGGCAGGGAGCTTACGGGATACAACACCTGGATATAAACTCTCAATGAAGAAACCCCACAACAGAATCCTCATTGAATGACTCTGGACACTGGGTTTTCCTCTCAGGTCACTCAAGCCTGGGAGAATCGCTGACCAGGAAGAAGGGAGAAGAAAAGGACCAACGGCACCTTGGGAGTGGGCAGTTTGGTGACTCCCAAATGCGTGACCCTCCCCCTGTGCTCGAATGCCACCTTCAAAATTGTGCCAGGTGCTAAGGGCAGTGAGCAGGGAGGCACTGACTCTGGAATTCTGAAAATGCCAGAAACAGTGCAACAGAATAGGGTGGTAAGGGAGCCATGGATTTTGAGAAAAACAGAAGTAGTTGACAGGCTAAAGGGACTCTTGATAAATCGACATGGTATGAAGACAGAAGGAATTTCAGAAGGTAGTAAGAACACCATCTGGTAGGATATGTGGGTCAGGGGTCCCTTCCCCAGTTCCCACCTCATCCCCAGGGATCCGCTGCCACAGTGAGTGATGTAGGGGCTTTAAGACCCATTCCATATTCCAAAGGTCACCAGAGAGCTTGAGGAATTTCTTAGAAAGGATTTATTTTCTTCTGAAAGGGTCAGGTCATGGAGAAATTTAAATAAAAATGTATTTCCTGCTGCCTTAAAAAAAAAAAAGGTCAGGTCTTGGTTTTGTGCTTCTACGCCAGGATGCACAAACTCCTCTGTCTTCTCTCACTCCCAAATGGTTGGCGCAATGAACCTGAGCTGCTGTTCCAAACCCACAGGGAAGTGTGGTTTTCTGGCTGAGCATCAGCTCCTGTCACATCTCTGCCATGTTAAGGCTGTTGAACCATTCTTCTGAATGCAACTAATGTAAAACCTGTTCATCTTCTTCCTTCCTGAAACTGCAGATTCCCTCAGCCCATTTGCTGACAGCCTCAGTGATGTCAGCACCTGCATCGCTGGCTGTTGCTAAACTCTTTTGGCCTGAGACAGAAAAATCTAAAGTCACCCTCAAGAATGCCATGCAAATGCAAAGTGGGTAAGTGGGCCATAACCGCCTAATCAATGATGACACAGGTGTCTCAGGGGAGTTGAAATTCAAACTAACAAAAATGGGATATCCACAGAACACAATTATGATAGAAAAGCTGAACACTTGAATGTCAAAATATTCCCTTCAATTCACTGTAAACAGATTGTGCTGTAAATTCAAGGGCATTTCAAAAAGTTCATGGAAAATGAGATAAAGGCCAAGGTTAGAGGCTCTGTTGTGCTTTCAAAGGGCTTAACCCACAGTATGTGTTGTGCCATCCCATATGGCAGTGCTGTTTTCAGTGTTGGCTGCTCCTCTTCTGATCCTACTGCCTGTTAGCATGCCTGGGAAAAGAACCTATGATGGCCTGCGTGCTTGGGACCATGTGATCCGGAAGGGAGAGCTGGCTGGAATTTCTGATTTCTGGCTTGAGCTTAGCTCAGATACTTGGAAAGTGAATCAGTAAATGGATGCGCTCGCTCTCTCTCTCTCTCTCTCTCTCTCTCTCTCCCCTCTTTCCCTTTGTTATTCAAATAAATTAATGTGTTTTTTAAAAGAAGTTTGTTTTGGTCCCCCAATATGAAATCTGTACATAGTTTCTTCATAATGGTTGGAAGGACCTTTTTAAAGATCATTTCTCCCTCTATGAAATATACATGGATTTCATGTTTAGGCAGATCGCACCCCAAGATAACTCATTAATATGTATGTAGGTGTTCAAACTCCAAAACACTTCTCATCTCAAAGCACTTTGGATAGATCTTTCATCATAGCATGTATCCACCCACATAGTCAGCGAACTACTTACCCTGGAGAGCACTTAGGGGCACAGGCATGGAGCAACATTGTAAAGGAAAGGAATGCCCAGTGGAGTTCAGGAAGGCAGGGAGCTCTGAGATGGCAGGAGGAGCAGAGCATCAGAGGAAAGCACAGAAATCTATGGGTGATGTGATATTTCATTTCTTCAGATCCGGGGCAATAATGAGGCCAGCCTTCCTTGAATCATTAATTTTTACATAAGGAGTACTTCATGAATGGTCTCTGCTCTGGTATTATTAAATGTTTTCTTTAAAATCTGCCATTTTTTAAATCATTTCCCAATTTTTATTGCAAATAATTCCAAATTAAAATAAACATGTGCATACTCACACCTGTATTCAGCCCATCATGATTCCGAGCATGGAAGTGAGTGAGGGTTTTGACCGTCCAGACATGGAGCTGAGGCTCTCTTCCCCCAAATGAGCTTTGATTATGTCGTTGCCGCACCTGTGATATCTATCCCCTGCCAACACTTGACAGTTTTGGAATTGGTATTTTCTGACAAAGTGATTCGAGGAATCTGTTGGAAGCTGCAACCCAGGGAGCATCCTCATCCATCTCTCTGGTGGCCAACATCACCGTGAATCTCATCGCCTTCCTGGCCCTGCTGTCTTTCGTGAACTCAGCCCTGTCCTGGTTTGGAAGCATGTTTGACTACCCACAGCTGAGTTTTGAGGTATAGTTCTATTGGGCTCCAGCCCTCCATGTCAAACCTGCTTATCTTTGTTTGAATATCACTCTGTGAACAGCCCTCCCTGAATTCCTCCAGCACACTCAACCCATCGTAGAAGCTGCTTGTGCAGTAATTCTCTCCCCCGCCCCCGCTTCTTCCTTGCCCCTTTCTCTGCTTCTTGTCACCCTACCCCTCACCAACAGGTGGCAATTCTCCCCTGATCTTGTGCCTAGAATCCCGACTGCTTCAAACAACCCCATTCCCACTTCACCTCCCATGTTAGTCTGTTTTCTGTGGCTGCCATAGAAAGCCTGAGGCTGGGTTCTTTGTGAAGAAAAGAGGTTTATGTGGCTCCTGGTTCTGAGGGCTGAAAGTTCAAGATTGTGTGGCTGCAGCTGGTAAGGGTGAGGAGCTGCTCTGCGCGTGGTGGGAAGGCCAAAGGGACCGGCAGCCACTGGCCTGTGCAGAGAGAGAGCAAAGGGGCCAGACATGCTTGGTAATGACCCCTCTCCACGTGCTGATCCCTGCCCCTAAGAACTAATGCAGTCTCCTGAGAAAGACATTAACTCCTCTTACGGTAGCTGTTACCTCAAATGAAGTGTCAGCTTTTGGTCTTTGTAGCTCATCTGCTCCTACATCTTCATGCCTTTTTCCTTCATGATGGGAGTAGACTGGCAAGACAGCTTCATGGTTGCCAAACTCATAGGCTATAAGACGTTCTTCAACGAGTTTGTGGCCTATGAGCACCTCTCCAGACTGATCAATCTGAGGAAAGAGGCAGGACCCAAATTTGTGAACGGTGTGCAGCAATATATGTCGGTGAGTAAACCTTTGCTTTTGTCGTTGCATTTCTCATCACATAGCTAGGTTCATTGACAGTTACTTGTGTCTCTGGATGAGACACAAGGAGCTCTGCTGGGCCAGAGAACAAAGCTGTGAGATTCATAATGGCCACAGAACTTGCAGTTTTCAGCTGTGTTGAATTGGCCTGCATTGCTCTGTGTGTGTGTGTGTGTGTGTGTGTGTGTGTGTGTCTGTGAGGCACGGTTAATCTTTACAGTGTGGCCATTTACTTTGGAGCACAGTGGACACAGTCACAAGGTCCTAGAGTAAAATCAAATCAGTGTATATTTACCAAATTCCTTCTGCAGCCATGCTTATTTATTTTTGAGATTTATTTATTTGGAAGGCAGAGAGAGAGGAGAGACAGAGGGAGATCTTCCATCCAACTGGTTCATTCCCCTACTGGCTGTGATGGATGGAGCCAAAGCAGACTAAAGTCAGAAGCTGGGAATTCCATCTGATTGCCAGGGATCCAAATACTCAGGCCATTTTCCACTGCTTTCCCAGGCACATTAATAGGGAGCTGAACTGGAAGTGGAGCAGCCAGGACTCAACCTGTACTTATGTGGGATGCTAGTGTCACATATGGTGGCTTACCCCCCTATGTCACAACACTGGCTCAAAAAGACAAGTTCATTTTAGGGCAAGACCAATGAAATCAACTCATCACTTGTTATAACACTTTTTTGTGTCTGCCGTTTTTAAAAAGATTTATTTTTAGTTGAGAGATATATACCATCCACTGTTTAACTTCCCAATGACCACAACATCCAGAGCCAAACCAAAGCCTGGAGCCATGAGTTTCTTTCAGGTCTTCCACGTGGGTGTGGGGGCCAAAGGACTTGAAGCACCCTCCATTGCCTTCCCAGGCCATAAGCAGGGAGCTGGATCAGAAGTGGAGCATCCAGGACACAAACGGGAGCCCATGTGGGATACCAGTACAGCAGGATGTGGCCAAGTCCACTATGTCAGGTGGCCATCCCTTCTATTCGTTTTTAAAAATTATATTTATTAATTATTTGAGTCAGAAAAAGAGCAGATTGATAGAGTCCCCATTAGCTGATATAGCTGAGATCTTAACCCACATCTCCCACAAAGGTGGCAAAAGCACAACTCTGACCCCATTACCTGCCGCCTCTCTGGGTCTTTATTGGCAGGAAGCTTTCATTAGGAGATAGATGGAGCCAGGTATCAAACTCCAGCATCCCAATAGAGGCAGGCATTTTAACTAGCAACTTAGTAGCTGCGTTAAATGCCTGCCCATTCATGAACTTTTTGAAGACCTCTGTTATAAATGGATTTCAACATTTTTTTGCGCCAAAATAAACACCTTTTAATTCTGTTTCTACCTGGACTATTGAAGCATCTATGTCTGTAAAGTGTGCAGAACTGGGACCATAACACTGATCAATCAATGCATGAAGGCATCTTCTAACTATAGGGTCCTATATGGGCTGAGAAACTGTTTAATTGCAAGACAGTGACCAGGCATGCAAGATAGTAAGACACCATCGCTGCTCTCCAAATGGATTTGGGGGAAGAAAACGTTCAGGGTCTATGATGAGATAACCTTAAGACAAGCACTCCACAATAAAGTCAGGACTTAAATCAACAGCTCTTACAGATGCTCGTGCCTGTCTGGATGCCTTTGATGGGATGAGGCCATGTTTGCACCTGAGTGATCCAATCATCCCCCCCGAGGATTGAAAGTGCCCCATATAGCAACTCCTAGGGAAACATGTGGTGAACATTTCTGGCCACCACGCTTTCTCATTGAAGTAACCCATTTAGAATTGGTTTAGCCCCATATACCTGGCTCTAGAGGAAGGGGAGGCCACGGTGCTGCCCACGGCTGTATCTGAGATGGAGACCCCTGAATACTGTGCCACCTGCTGCCAGCCTCCAGAAGATTAGGCAGCAGACTTCCTCCCATAAACTACACAGAGATGACAGCATGCTCCCAAGAGCTCTGGTCCATGCTGCAGGCTTGGGGCATCTCGACCTGCACATCTGATACCAACAAGGGACTCTTCCCACTTGTTCATTCTCACACTAACCTTACAGTGATGCCTAGCTGATTATTTTCATTGTGTGGAGACCACCAAGACCAGTTTGTTTTCCTGCCAGAAGCAAACAATAAGCTAAATTAAGTGACATGCTTCTTTTGAGCCCCAACTGCGAGGAGCCAGGAGGAAACAGCTTTGCTAATGAGCAGAGCAAGCTGGGGGTTCTGGCAAAGCCAGTCTGTTTTGTAAAAAAGTTAGTGGGAGGGTAGAGACAGGACGGTGGAGCTGATTTGAGTTTGGGGGTGAGCCCAGCTGAAGGCCAGATGCACAGGCACCACTTGGAATATGGGCCCAGGGACCTGTACTGTTATTCAACCTCAGCAGGAAAAGCATCTTGTTTCTCCAAATCTCTGATCTCCACTCAACATACAGGGATGACTCAGTATTTTATTTATTTATTTATTTATTTTTGCTTGCCAGCTAAGGAGATGTGGGGCATGTTCAACAGCTTCCTAGAAAAAGTGTCACCTCACAAATACACAAGTACCATGTGGGTTCCTGAGGCAAAACCCCAGCATGGCCCACTGGATTGCTGACTTCCTACAGCGTGCAGAACCTTTCTCCTGCCAAGAACCATTAGGATATTTATAACATCTTTCATGGACCATGCAACATTATCAGCTTAAACATTAGCCTGCTCTAGATTTATTGAATAACAAGTCCCACCTGTGGTTGCTTGGCAAGTCAAGACCAAATGACTTTTTTCTTTTTTTCCTTTAAAGATTTACTTATGGAAGTCAAAGTTACAGAGACCAAGAGAAAGAAAGAGAACTCCCACCTGCTGGTTCACTCCCCAGATGGTCTGAATGGCCAGGGCAGAGTGAGGATGAAACCTGGGACCAGGAGCTTCATCTAGATCTCCCACATGGGTGGCAGGGGCCCAGACAATTGGGTCATCCTTTGCTGCTTTCTCCAGCCACTAACAGGGAGCTACATTGGAAGTGGAGCAGCTGTGGAGGACTGACTCTTAATGCTTGCTCATTTACTGATCTGTGATACTTAGTGTGGAATGAGATTCAAAAGATACAAAAAAGATGTGAGAGGGAAAAGTGAGTCCTTATTTTTCTCCCACCCAGCTCTTCTGGCTGGAGCATATTACACACCATTCTTAACCTTGCTTCTTGTGCTTGATAACACACTGCCAATATCTTTCCGTATCAGTGCTCTGTCATAGTATTCTATTGTATAAGCATGCCATAATTCATTTTAACTAGTCCATTGCTGGTGACTACTGTTTGCAAGTCTTTGCTGATAGAAGTCATGGTCCAATGACTATATCCTCACACACAGGTTATCTTTGCTCATGAGCCAGGAGAGTTATTCCCTAGGGCAATACATCCAGTTCCATCATAGATAGTCTTGCACATGTCTGGACAAAGTCATTATGTCTATGTCCCCTTCATACAGTTTCCAGAAACAAGGAAAAAGCAACCATCATTTCTTTTTTTTTTTTTTAAGATTTTTTTTTAAAAAGATTTGTTTTATTTGTATTGCAAAGTCAAATATATAGAGAGGAGGAGAGACAAAGAGGAAGTTCTTCCATCTGATGATTCCGCAATCAGCTGTAACAGCCAGAGCTGCGCTGATCTGAAGCCAAGAGCACAGAGCCACTTCCCGGTCTTCCACATGGATGTAGGGTCCCAAGGCTTTAGCATGTCCTCGATTGCTTTCCCAGGCCACAAGCAGGGAGCTGCATGGGAAGTGGAGCCTCCGGGATTAAAACCGGCGCCCAAATGGGATCCTGAGTGTGCAAAGAGAGAACTTTAACTGCTAGGCTGTCACGCCTGGCCCTTAAGATTTTTTAAATTTTTGTATTGGAAAGGCAGATATACAGAGAGAAGGAGTTACAGAGAGAAATATCTTCCTTCCAGGTCTCCCACACAGGTGCAGGGTCCCAAGGACTTGAGCCATCTTCTGCTGCTTTCCCAGGCCACAAGCCGGGATGGGAAGTGGAGCAGCTGGGATACGATTTAGCCACTAGACTATCATGCAGGCCCAAGAAGAAACAACTTAAGCCCCTTCTGCCATCTCTCTCATGCCATAGTCTCTTAATGTGCATGTCTGATGCTGTAGCCATTTGAACTCAGTGACAAGCACTGGACAGAGCAGCAGATAAGGAGGAGCTTTTCCTTGAACAGTAGAATGCACAAATACTTGAAGTATCTCTCCCTTCCTGCTCTATGTAGCTGATGGGAAAATATCAACAAAAGAGTTCTCAGAAACCATGAGAGAGAAGAGAGGTCTTCAGATTAAAAAAAAAAAAATACCTTGACCACTTGAGTCTTCATGTGAGCTTTCAAAGAATTCAGTTAGCCAAAGGAAAAAAAAAGAGACACTGCTCCTTTTGAATGTACAGTTTGCTTGGTTTGTTCTTAAAACCAAAGCATGGATTTTCTTTTTTCAGAATATTGGAAAAGAAAGTTATTGCCCCAATCGCAAGGGTAGCTTTGTCAGATGAGCTGTGCATCCGATGCATAACAAGGCCCTCTCTGACTCCTTGGAGCTTCCTTGAGTTAGTTGGCCAACCCGATGAAGAGTTACCTGGCCGAAGCAGCACTCCTGAGCTTGGGACTAGAGCCAGAGAGCCATGTGCATGCTTTATAAATTCATTTCCATGTTCTCATTGCCTACGATGGGCCTGCTCGCTCCCTCACTTCCAGGTGGGCATCCTAACAGTTCCCTGAGGTGGTCAGAGTGGAGGTACAGCAAGCACTCACCAGGGACAGACAAGGACAGGAAGCTCCTATAAACTGAGTTCCTTAAAACAAAAAGTGACTCCTTTTTCATTAATACCTTTACACTGTGTTACAATTTGCATAAAACATGAAGGACCCATTTTCAATGTGTCCTATGGAGCCATGACCACCATCAAGATGTACATTTCCCATCATGCCTAAAAACGATTTGTGAGCTACTGTAGTCTGCAACCCATAAACACCTGGACCCATGCAACCAGCGATCTTTCTTTTGCTAAATCATTCTCGCATGTTCCACAGTTTCATATAAACGGACTCACACATTGCTTTATGTGCCATTTACTATTTTTCATAGAATACTCTGTTAAGAACCTCACCAATGTGTTCATTTATCTTTTGAAGGATATTTCAGTTGTTTTAGCATGGAACTATCATGAATAACACTGCTGTAATATTGTTACACAGTCTATCTGGGCTACCAGTTCTATTTCACTTGTGGAAAATTGCCAGGCCATGCAGGCAGTGGGCATTAACTTGGTCAGGAACACCACACTGCTCTACAAGTAGGTTGTGTCATTGTACATTCCTCACAGCAACATCCAGCTATTTCACATTCTTGCCAACACTTACTATTGACAATCTTTAAGTCTTACCATCGGGTGGATGTATATAATGGCATCATATTGCAGATTTTAATTTGTGTTTCCCTGATGACTAATGATGTTGCACACATTGCCAGGTGCTATTGAATGTCTTCTTTTTAAAATACGTTTTTGAAGTCATTTATTTATTGAGAGATGATTTCTTACCACTGGCCCTTTCCCCCAAGGCATCCTGTAATGGCTGGTGCTGAACAGAGGCCAAACCTTGAAGCTGGGAACTCAATCCAGACTTCCTGAGTGGATGAAGGAACCCAGTTAGTTGAGCCATTGTTGCTACCTCCCAGGATCTCTATTAGCCAGAAACTAGAATCAGGAGCCAGAGATGTGTAAAATACACAGATACCCCAATGTAGGACATGGGGAATTTAACCACAGGGCAGAATGTCTGCCCTTTTGAACGTTTCCATATCTTTTGTGAGGTATCCAAATTTCTTCATCCATTTTTTAAATTATCATTTTATTTTGATAATCTTTGCATAGTTGATTAGGGCTCAAAGGGTCAAGGGCTACAGGAAAGTGGGCAAGGCCATTCTTTCCACATTCTTCCCCTTCCTTCCTGTATCTGGGGGAAGGAGAGAGACAAAGCGAGAAGCCCCACCCAGCCTCCCAACCATCCCAGGGTCCCCGATGTGTGGCATACTCCAAGGGCACTGCTCAAATGGTTTTGAAAGTTCAACAGTTCTGAATTGCTGCCAATCTCACCATTCCAAGCATGATGAAATCTCTCCAGAATCCACTGGCTGACATAGTTCACCTTAGAGTCTCCATTTGCCCAGATTTTCACTGCCAACTCGTGGCTGGGGTAGATGATCAATTTGTTCTGTCCTCCATCCCTTTTTCCTTCAGTTATTGCTTCTGTGCTAATTATAATGGTTCTTGATGCATTCAAAATATGTTCACTGTGAAATAAATGAATTATGAGTATTTTCCAGGGCCAGCTTTGGATCTTTAACAGTTAGTAGTTTAGCACATTATAGTAAGAAGCTGAGTTGTCTAGCAATTCCCAGCAGTCGAGGATGACAATGCCAAGTCCTTTACAGGGAGTCTCTGAATCCACGCAGCACCTTCCAGCCTTGTACCTCTTGAAGTTCTAAGGATGGTTGCACACAAAATCCAGAAGTACTGGGTTCAATTTCATATTCTGCACTATGCATTTACTTGCCAATATTGGTGTTTTGGTTGAAAACTGAAGTTTACACAGGTGTCTGATTTACTAAACTGGGTCAGATCCTGAAAAAGTCTCTGTGCTTCCTTGTAGATTCGTGCTGAGACCATTGCCACTTACGCCCTCTGTGGTTTCTCCAATATCGGTTCACTGGGAATAGTAATTGGTGGACTCAGTAAGTGAGCAGAATATTCTGCAACAACATAGGTGACATGAGCAGGCTTGGGATCTCCCTCTGTAACATTGTTCATGTCAAGACAGAAAGTCCCTGCCACAGTGGCAAATCCTCTGGGGTCTGTTTTTGTCCGTACTCAGCAGTACTACTTTCATATACTCAGCCAACACCAAGCTAACTCAGGAAAGATTAGGTCCAATGTACAGCTGCTTCTCTCAGTCCAGGGGTGACTGAGAGGGCTCACCTTGCATGCTAACAACAGCTTCATAGTGCCCCACTGAAGAAAGACTGTGAGGGACGATGGCTGTCATGATACATGTGTGATGTCTGCCATTTCCTGAAAGTGTTGGGTGGCAGTTGGGTTGGCGTTCCTAATATCAGATGATCTCTTCTTGCAACTCATCTACTTTGATACGCTCTAAGCACACATTGAGCCCTTTGGATGAAACTCAAGACTGTTATCAGAGACCAGAAACCTCTGAGATTTTGAGGGGTGGAAGTCTCTTTCCTTTCCCCCATAACAGGCAACTTTTTGAATGTCGAGCTTATCACTTAGCCCTTGACCTTGTACTTAAAAACAAACAAAAAACTGTACAGATAGCTGATCTGACACCTCAACCCCAGAATTGTTTTCAGAGGTTGAGAATTTGGGTTTCTAATCAACAGCCTTGATATCACTCTCACGTCTCTCCTCTCATGTTTCCCAGCATCCATGGCTCCATCCAGAAAGCGTGACATCGCTGCAGGGGCAGTGAGAGCTCTGATCGCAGGAACCATCTCCTGCTTCATGACTGCCTGTGTTGCAGGTACTTCATCCTTCTTTGGTATCCTGGATGCCTATGGGATGGCAGCTTTCAGTGTGGGTAGATGGGGTCTCCCGCCTGCATTTGAGGATAAGCTGTTGTAGAGAGCTGATCAGAACTGCTGTGCAGCATATTGTGAGGTTAAATGTGTGAAATGGGGTGGAGGAGCTAGGGTAGGAGAATTCAATGACTTCACTGATCATGAAAACAAATGGCATTGTCTCCTACTATTAGGCATACTGTCTGCCACTCCTGTGGACATCAACTGCCAGCATGTTTTACAGAAGGCCTTCAACTCCAGTTTAACCAGCAATATAACTGAAGTGTTCCCCTGTTGCCAAAGTCTATGGAACAGGTATTCAACTCCTGATCATAACTTCTTTACACTCCATCAATAATCAAATCAGGCCTCAAGTCCCCAATTACTTATTTTTATAGCTGTATATCTCTCACTTAAGTAAGAACGTATACCACTGTTCTAACCCCCTTTCACTTTGACTTTTCTCTGATAAAATGAGGAATTATAATACTCACTAGTGCTGCTCAGGTATTTAGTATATATCCAGTCATTCACTAGACACTTTGTGTGAATGAAGTCACTTAACCTTGCAAGCATCAGAAAGTTGAACTTCACAGCACTGTTTTGTATTTGATAAAATAGAAGCTTAGGGAGGCTATGTCTACTCAAGCAAAATGAGTGAAGCATAATTGAAGTACACCTGTCCACAAAGACCGTGTCCTCCATGGCCTCCCTTTCCTTTTCAAGGAGATCAAGACTGTCCTGTCAAATGGTAATGGGCTACAGTGGATTAGAGGCTACCCATGCCACCACCCTCACTGTGCACAGTTCTGTGTGCAAACCATTACTCCTACCCTAGAGACCTCCATTAACATCCAGGATTGGTTCTGTCCTCTCTTTATTCCAAAGGAAATAGGGAGTATCCTTGAGGCCATCCAAAGCTAATTCCCTGATTCCTCTGTCCTGCTCCTAACCAAAATGCGAAAGAGAAAGACAGCTTCCTGCCCCGTGCTATTTTTAATGTGGCTGCTTCTATCTACCTATTGTTTGCACCGTCCAAGGCTTCACTGTTTTATTCCATTTTCCACCAGCACTGTTGCCAAGGGACCTGGTGACATCATTCCAGGAGGAAATTCTAGCCTGTTCGCCTTGAAGGGCTGCTGCAAATTGAAGCCATCAGCATTTAACTGCAGTTGGATCCATAATACGTTTTGAGCTCAGATAATTCTCCAACAGAACTTTGAGTACTGGTGCTGAATTTCTACTTTGGAGCTGAAAAAAAGTGGGAAAAGCTGTGCCTGGATTGATACCCCCATGGTGGAATCAGTTTTAGTTTCCCGGAAATAAGAAAAAAAAAAGTGAATCCTTCAGAATAACAGAATCTTCCTCCTCCTCTTCTCCACTGTCTGCATGCCATGTCCCCAGGCGATCCTTTCCCTCCTGAGAAACCACTTTGATATCCCAAAAGGAAGCATCATCTCCAGTTCCAACAAGATTTTCTTAGCTTAGATCTTCAAAGCATTTCATGACAATACAAATCATGCCTCATCACGACTGGGCTATGATTCAGCCACATCCCTGTAGTCTTCTGGATTGCTGTTAAGTAAACCCTCTACGTGACGTGTTTTAATCACATCTCAGGGGAGTTCACTGTACAGCCACCGTAGCTTATCTGAAATAGCTTGAACTCGAACATCACATGAAGAAAGACTGAATATCAATCACCTACTCATAGACATTTGGGGTTTCACGAGATCACATACGCTATGCCAGAACAAGGATTTAAACTCCCTTTGCTTACTGAGTCGTAGCAGTCAGCTTGAGCTAAATGACTCTGCAGTAATACACAACCCCAAAACCTTAGTACCTTACCAATTTCCTTTTCATTCCATTACATGTTTGCAATGTTCGATTTTGGATGTACTCCATGTTGGTCTTAAGAGAAAGGGTAGAGAAAGATAGAGGACATCTTGGTTCTTTAAAAGTCATCAGGAAGTAACACCCTCTGATTTCTCTACATTCCATTAACCAAGCAAGTGCTATGACAAGCATAGTCAGTGAGCTTAAATTAGTGTGCAGGAACTGCATGTTATACCACAATGGTGCAAGATACCCATGTTTGTTTTCAAGAGTCAACTTTATAGGATATAAATGTAAGACTACTAATGCCCAAACTTTGTAATATTTCTGGTACGAGAATAGAAAATAGCAACTCTTCAGTCCAATAGTCATGAAAAGGTGAGCAGAGAGGTCAAGGTAAATCCTGGCTGAGTTCTGGAACTTTCCATTAACCAAGTTAGGCATTAGCATTAAACTGCATGATGGTTATCATTATAACTTTCAAAGGTGATTCACAAGTCAAAAAACAAAACAAACAAACAAAAAAAACCTCTGGAAAGAGTTTTGAAATATCTTAAATAATTTATATTCACTGGGCCAGAAATGAGTTCACTCCCAGCTCCATGCATGAACAGTCCTGCTCCATAGCCTTCGCCTCCTTAAACAAAATGGCACCTAATTCTACTCTAGGAGGTGGACTGGTCAAATCAAACAGATTTGTAGGATGGGCAGTTCTTTGCCTGGATTCAGCTCTGAAGCTCCCAGTAAATGTCCCTTCCCACCTTGTTGTTGGTATGGTTCCGGCTGCTGGTGGAGTTCAGTTTGCTGTTGGCTGAATGTCACTGGGGTACCAGTCACTGCAACACCACACTGTTGTGTCCATTGCTTTCCTGTGTCTGTCAGTCTCCAGGCACCCCTCTGCTGTTGTTCTGTCCTCTTCTATTTCCTGGAATGTGCTCTCTCTGCTTCACACTGGCTAATATTTCTCCGTCTGTTTAAACATGCCCTTCCCTATTCTACCGTCTTGATTCTCACTGTCCTATTAAGTTTACTTCTTGTTTTATAAAATGTCATAGTTGTTTATAATAAAATGAAGATTAATGTCTACACATATGTTCATACATGTTCATGCATGGCTAAACATCTTTCTCCCCATCCTGTTCACCCTGGTTCTCTTTCCAGTACCACACCCTTCAGATTATCATTGCCAGTTGACTGAGAAACACAGACTATTCATCCTTCCCTATTTTATAATGTAGGCATTTGTCTCTTTACATAGTACTTCACATTTCTTCCTTGAAGACATTTCTACAAATTGTTACCTCTGGCTCAATCCTAAGCCCTTCCTTTTCCCCTGTTTTG
Source organism: Ochotona princeps (assembly GCF_030435755.1). Taxonomy (NCBI): domain Eukaryota; kingdom Metazoa; phylum Chordata; class Mammalia; order Lagomorpha; family Ochotonidae; genus Ochotona; species Ochotona princeps. Next base: position 57,209,250 of record NC_080845.1, read on the forward strand.
TGTATACAACAGCGCACATGTTCCTTTTTACATAAGTAAGAAAATATATGTGCTGGGTTGGGGGAACCAGATGTTTCTCCTCCATTTCCCTGCCCTTTAGTGCCCCCACACTCAACATACACAGCAAACTCAGAGGTTCAAAACAAATCTTCAAAATACGATTTGCATGTGTCAATTCAAACACTTTGAATATCCACTTACTTGCATCTAATCAAGAGGCAGTATGAGAGAGAGAGGTGACTTCTGTCTTCTAGTTGACTCTATAGACTCTCAACAACAGCCAGGGCTCAGCCAGGGCTCAGCCAGGTTGAAGTTGGGATCCAATCACTCCATCCATAACTCCTATATTTGTGGCAGCTGCACAAGTAAGAAAGCGATCATTTATTGCCTCCCTTAATGCACTAGAGGAAAGTTGGATCAAAAATAGAGTGATCAGAAATCAAACCAGTACTGCAATATGGGATGCAGGCATTCCAGGCAGTGGTTTAACCTGTTATATCACATCTGCCTCTGGACACTAAATTTTTGCTGGCAAAATTTTATTATTTTAGATTTCAAAAAATTTAAAGTTGAAAAGCTAATGTGCAATCTTGGATTATTCTAAACATGCTTTAAATTTTTTCAGTAGCTGAAAAAAAGCTTCAGTTTTACTTGCTCCATTCTACCACATTTCAAGTATTAGTGACTTTAATAATGGACACAGCAGTTCTACAGGGTGATTTCCCAGGTAAATTGAAGCTTACCTACATTTTTATATTATTGCATTATGTCACATTGCCTTTTATAGCTTCACATATTTTTACTGATTTGAAAGGCAGAAACAGAGAACTTTGATCCACGTGTTCACTTTCCTCCAGTTTCCTCACTAGTCAGGACTGGGCCAAGTTAAAACCAGGAGCCCAGAACTTAACTCAGGTCTCCATATAAGAGGCAGGGACCCAAGCACTCGAGTCATCACTTGCTACCTCAATGCGGGAAGTTGGATGAGAAGCAGAGTCAGGACTGAAGCGCAGGCACTGTGATATGTGATGCCGGTGGCTCAAGCAGCGTTTTCACAACGGTCCAAATGTCTACTCACAGATTACTTTTTGCCTTAATTTTCACCTGCTTTGGTGGCTCGTTCTAATATGCTTTACTAGTCTATCCATGTGCACATGCTCGTCATTTCTTCTTCAGGCTCCCCATATTCACCTAAGTCCTGTTTCCTTTTCAATGTTGTCCATTCTTAAGAAGGGGAGTGTTAACTGCTGAACCATGCTATGAGACAGGATAGCAAGACTAAGAACCAGCAAGTGATTGAAAGATGTTAGTGGAACCACCTGATGGAGGTTGAGGGTGCCTGGTGCAGCAGACACCCAAGTTGTAGGGATGCTTGTTTCCCATAGGTTAGTGGGAAGTGCTGCTTGTCTGCTTCCACAGCTGTTGTCTGATGCCTCCGTCGATCCTATGTAACTTGTGACATCTACTTAGGAGAATTCTACATTCTGCATAGTCTGCCTATGAGATTCAAACTATTGTGTCTTCACATCTCTATAGTGTTCGCTAATATGGCAGCCCTTTTCATGAGCAGTGCTATGATTCCATAACATGCTTCCTACTCCTAGTAAAAATGGAAGTTTGCTTTATTACTCCATAGTGCCCTTGCTGTTTTCCATTGATTTGTAAAAAGATGTAAGTAGGGGAGGGTGGTTTTTCTCTTTTCAGTACAGACAGAACGGTTTGCAAATAAATTTTCAGACCCAAAAAAAGGTCTAAGAGGGTATCAGCCAGGAATAGAGTTATGACTAGGAGAATTTCCTTTGAATTTTTGTCTTCCCTTGGTTAAGCCAACATATCCAAGCAGCTAGGTCTGAGTGACAAGGCCTCTGTAACTATGCAGATTACTAACAAGCAATCATTTTGCAAATGCTGCTACTTAATTGCTTTTATATTTCTGTGGTTTAATTAGGCTGGTAGGGCACTGTGAAGAGCTTAAGATGTGCACCTGCCCAGTGAGGCTGATTTCCAATTACAGAACAATTTCAAAAATCAGGCGTGCTTGTAAAGCAGGTATTGAAGGCCAACAAGGACACAGTGTGCCAGGAAGCATTAAACTAGCCTGAATGTACTGGAGGGAAGGACAAGCGGGAAAGGGAGGCGATCACTCACATTTTAAACAAGCTGGAACAGGGGACTTAAGGAAGAACAGTGTCTGGCACAGGTGACCATCCAGTGCTAATGAACCATATGTTCCCAAGAAAGGTTACTTTGTACAGCCTGTAATTTAAAGTTGTGGCTAAGAGGAAAAGTATGTCCTTAGCCATCTTTTTCTGCCTTTCAACACAGTAAAAGCACGTATTTTTGTTTTTATTACATACTTGTTCTGACTGCCTTTTGATGTGCCGTAAATATTTCCAACACTGGGCATTGCTGGCAGGGTGTGGTACAGAGGGCTGAGCTACCATAGGTTAAGCAGCCTTTTGCAACCTCGACATTCCACATAAACATCAGGTCAAGTTCCTGCTGCTCCACTTCCAACCCAGCTCCCTGCTGAGGCACCTGAGAAAGCATCAGATCATCCAGGTGCTTGGAGACCCAGATGGAATTCCAGGCTCCTGGCAGCTGCCTCGCCCAGTCCTGGCTGTTGAGGTCATTTGGAGAATGAACCAGCAGCTGGAAAATCTCTCTCTCCCACCACCCCATGTCTCTTCTCCCTTTCTCTCTGTGTAACTCTGCCTCTCACATCAATAAATAAAATCCTTGTTTTAATTAGTTGGGCTGCTTGGTATTTTTCATTTCAGAAACCCTGGAAATTAAACAATAGATCTACATCATGTCATCCCTTCTTAATCATTGTGCATTTTGCAAATAGGAAGACAGTCTCTGGCATAAGTTATTGTAGCTGTGTTGTAGTTGTGCAACACAGAACAGGACTCAAATAAGACCCTGGAAATGTAATCCCCTGGTAGCTCACAACAAATTTCCCATGAGAAACCAAGATTAGGAAAATAACCGATGTTTTACAAACCAGACTGCCATGCTGGCCTGGGATCTGCATCTTCCACATGCTGGCCATGACTCCAGTAGAATTCCTAGAATAGGAATATTTGGGGCATACCTTTGTCACAACGTCTCAGACACTGCTTGGGAGGTCCATATCCTATCTCATGCTCTGGTTCATCTGTTTCCATTTCGGCGTCCTGTTAATGAGCACTCCGGGAGGCGCAGGGGCTGGTGCAAGTCCCTGGTCCCTGCCACCCTCATGAGAGACTCTGAAATGCAAGCTCCTGATGTGTCTGAGCCAGCTCCAGCTGTTGTGGGCATTTTCAGGGAGTGAGGCAGTCGATCTTTCTCTTTTGGTCCCTCTTTCTTGGTGTGTGAATCTCCCTCTGGAGCAAAGAATTTAAATATATATTTCACTATGGGACAAAAGAACCGTAGGTCATTCAGATCGGACATGTTTATCTCCTCTCACTCCCTAGTCAGCTAGAACCATCAAGCCCATGGATCACTCTGGTTAAAAGCAGATTTGAACAAGTGTTCCTGATCTACTAGACAGCTCTGCAGCTGTAGGGTACTTATCTCCCTGTTTGCCCAGGTGTCTGGCTGACATGGGTATGTCCATACTAGTAGCTGGCATCAGGTAGACATTCACTTAATGCTCATTCAATAAATGAGTGAAGGCAGGCTACACAGTAGCTAACCTTCCCTTAATGCAAGGACAGTTTATTGGATCACTGCTATAAAATCTTATCACAATGTATAATAGTCATAAAAATGCACATAATACACAGTTGTACAAGGGAAGAATTAGAAATCTTCCTCCCATCCTCAGTGTCACCTTGCATGGTCGTAGTTAATACTTAGGTGTCCCTGTTTACTTTTCTCCATCAGTCACAATACAGTGAGTTGTAACTCCTATATTAGATTATTCTTCTTTCAAATCCGATGTCTGGATTATTCTCACCTAATCTGTTCCCTTTTGGCCAAATCAGAGAAATGATGGTTTTCTTTCTTCAGATATTCAAAACTTTATTTTTAAAAATTGCCTTTATTACAAATTTAAAAGTCTCAAAACATTTCTTTACCCTCCACTCAAAGTTCATGGTGGTGCCTAGCAGCACAAATTCACTTCAAAAAAGATTAAAAAGGAACATGATGTGCCCAGCGCTGTAGCCTAGCAGCTAAAGTCCTCTCCTTGCACATGCCAGGAGCCCGGATGGGCACCAGTTCTAATCCTGGCAGCCCTGCTTCCCATCCAGCTCCCTGCTTGTGACCTGGGAAAGCAGTTGCGAACTGCCCAAAGCCTTGGGATGCTGCACCCTCATGGGAGACCCAAAAGAAACTCTGAACTCCTGGCTTCAGATCATGGCAGCACCGGCCGTTGCGGCCGCTTAGGGAATGAATCAGCAGACTTGGGGAGTGAATCATCGGACGGAAGATCTTCCTCTCTGTATATCTGATTTTGTGATAAAAATAAATCTCCAAAAAAATAAATAAAATAAAAATAAATCTTAAAAGCAAAAGGACCACAATGGTATCCAGACGCATTAGTCCAACTTTTAAATGGTAAGGTAATCAATCCCCAGAGAGAGTGCCCATGTTAGTTAAGTAGCCTTAACCACCAGAACTTATCACTTAATTTCTCCACTTAAGATGAAGGAAGCTCAATTAGAACTCCCAAAGGAAAAGCGCTTCACAAGCGATGGCGCTGGATGAGCCTCCATACTGCCTGCTTGACTCATGAAATTTTATTTTCCATTGGTCCCTGAGCTGTTTCTATAGAGGACTACTATGAGTCGCTGCCTCTTTGGATTTGAAATGCCATTGCTTGTATAATGAGTGGCAAAGCAAGATCTGCAGCCCCGCCTACTTCCTCATCTACAAAGTAAGTCTACAACTGAGTAGTCTTGACTGCACTCAAACTAAATGGAATTGTTAAAGCAAGCGAATACCCAACACAAGTAAGTATAGCTTAAATAGCTGGATTCTTGCCCCTTAACATGAGTAATTGCTCTGCTAATATATCTTTAAAAATTTAAAGGAAACTGAGCAAGCTGGTTGCTACTTCCAGCAGGTATGGAAGTGTAGGCTCAGAATCCAAGAATCCAACCCTAGGGCTGACTCCTAGGGTACAAGCCTTGGCATCGCCAGTCACTAGGTTCCAATACCTTGAAAATGTATGAAACCCCCAAGTCTCAGTTTTCCCATCTTAAAGAGAAAAAATGAACAGCATCTCCACCATTTTTACCAGAATCAAATAAGTCATGTGAATAACTTAGGAGCCAGCATTGTGGCACAGCACGTTAGCTAAGGCCTTTTAACACCAGCAATCCCCTGTGGGTACTGGTTTGAGTCCCAACTGCTCCACTTGCGATCCAGCTCCCTGCTGACATCTAAGTGCTTGGGTCCCTGCCACTCCTCCGAGATTCAGAGGAGTCCCAGGCTCCCAGGTTTCGCCTGGTCCTGCCTCAACTCTTGCATCCATTTGGGAGTAATCCACTAGATGAGAGAGATATCTCTGGATCTCACCCTTTCTCTCTTCCTTTCTTTGTGACTGTGACTTTCAAGTTTAAAAAAATGAATATTTTTTAAAAACTTACTTAAAAGGATGCTTCACAGAGACTTTATGAGATACACTCCTTTTCAACAGTAAGATGGAATTTATGAGTCCATCAGATGCAGATTCTAATGTATAGTTTGAGTCTTGACAAATGTATCTAGTTATGGGACTATCACTTCCAGTTCAATGGAGCTCATCTCCCTCATCTCAGAGTTTGTTGGTATTGAACTCATCCCCACGTCTTTGATTTTTTTTCCCTCCCTCAGGAAATGACTCAGAAATAACTTCACGTAGGAGGAATTACACAAAGCATGTTCTTTCATCTCTTCTCCTGTAGGTCGCTCTGCCTTCATTGCTGAGTCGTGCCCCATCCTCTGACTGTATCACAGTTCAGGCTGACCCTGTGTTTTCCTCTTGAAGATTATATGTTTCTATGACAAATATGACATATGCAATGACACATCTTTGAAAAGGTACCCTGGGAAGAGGTAGTGACAACATGCCATCTCTTGACACAGAGGGGACAGCACTGGGGACTGGGGGTGAGCAGCCCCAGAGCCACATCTCTGCCTTCTTCTCCCTGACACCCACAGACTCTGTACCAATTTCTGGGGGAGACTATTCAGATGTCTGTACAATTTTCACATCTAAAGCCAGAGTAAAGTTCCTCTAGAGCGTATCTATGGTATTACGGATAAGAGGGAAGAGGAGGCATTTAGGAAATCAATTTCATCCTCATGTCATCAGGAGGAACATAAGAGTCCCCTCTCCGCCAGCCTGAAGTGGAATTCTGATTGGGTTCTTTCTGAACGCTTCAAACGCTTTTGAGAGAGAAGAAACCCTTCCAGCTGCAACCCCTCGCGAGCACAAGGTGTTCTGCACTTCTGGCTGGCACGCGGAGACGCCGTGGGCAGTCACTATGGAAACAGGGCTCAAGTCGACCTCGGCGAGGGCGGAGGACCTCTCCAGAGCCCCCAGGAACATATCGTTTCTTTTGATTTGGTTCCCTGAGGTTTCAGCAGCGTGCAAGCCGTGGCTTTCTGGATTATTGTTTATCGTGCCCAGATATTGGCAATCGCCTGGTCAGAGGGAGGAAACAGCTCTGAAATGTTTGCGATGTTCCCGTCCCAACAGGTTGCAGGTGGCGTTTGGCTAAGAGAATTTGAATGAGAGTTAGAAGTGTTTTCCAGAACTGGCCAGCCTTTCCCAGAAATAGGATTAACTGTATTGTGACAACCGAGCAACACATTTTTCAGTGGATGAAGCAGTCTCTGTAACTTGCAAGTAAGCAACTGGAGGAAAAATCTGAACTTGGCGAGTTGACCACGCAGGTGCAGCAGCTTTCCTGCAATATTTTCGGACAACCAAGTTTTATTTTCACGTTTCTTCTTTCTGCCTGCTCTCCCCGTCCCCCATGCATGTTCCTGTCCTGTAGTTATATGAGGTCAATTGCTAATGCCACTCTTAATTTTACCAGAACTAAGTGATTTTTCTCAAAATGCAGGAAAAGTGTCACTAGGTGCCCCAGCCAGCAGCTCATCAACACTTCATTGCACCGTGAGTGACCTCATAGCACTCTGACTTCTCTCTTACTTCCCTTGGAATTTCAGTCACCACCGTCCTTCCAGTTGGTGGCCGGAAATCAACAATCTTCTAAACCCCTGAGAAGAACAAAAGTTAAAGACCAAGCAAGAAAGAAGGTGCAGTTGGGAGCAAACCCTCCTGTGTGTGAATCACACCTACTCACTCGCACTGCTGTTTCCTTAGCTTCAGACAGTTTAAAACACCCCAATACCGATGTGCCACAATTTAACTTATTTTCTAGGGTTGACTGAGCTGGATGCTTCCTATTTTTCATAATTAGTAACAAAAGTGCAATAAATGTTGTAGTTCAATCTTTGCACAAACGCATGATTAATTTCTTGCAGGACACGTGCTCTGTTGGCAGGTGGTTTGTCCACAAGGGTTGGAGTGCTAGAAGGATGGTTCCCAGTGATCATCTTGGGATGTGTTAGGAGCTTGAAGAGGTAGAGTCTGGTGGGAGGTCCTTAGGTCATTGGAGATGTACCTTCAGAGGATATTTGTAAGGAGTTATTCCAATATCCTTCCCTGGACCCGGCGTCATTCCTTCTTCCTCACAGCTCATGAAGTTCGCGCCGGTCCAGCCGTCCACCAATCGGATGTAACCTGGCTTTCCACCTGAATCCCACCCCAATCTTCCAGCCCCCTCCCCAACTCCGCCCACTCGCCAATCATCCCTAGGCATTCACCTGCAGGCGCCAATCCCCTGGGGGCCTGGCCTCAATCCCTCCCAATCCCCACCCCCTACACCTGGCAGACAAAAAGCCACCGCCCCCCCCCCCCCCCAGTGCGGCTCTCTCTCTTATCCCTCCTTCTCTGGTCTCTCTGGTCTCTCCTCTCTCCCTCTCTCTCCCTCTCTCTCTTCTTCCTTCTTTCCTGATCTTCACCACCTCTACCCTGTTCCTGCCCCGTTGGAATAAACCTCCTAAGATACCTCGTTGCATCTGGTAATTTCAGCTCACGGTAAAGGACCAGGTTGCGGGAACTAGCTGCGCGCAATAATATAATAATATCATAATATCCTATGAACTAGAACTCTACATCTTTTTAAATAACTAACAATATTAATGTAATACTTTTTATTATTATTCTTTTAATAATGATTACATGTTTGAGCAGGGTGGGAAAGATTGAGGTTTAGGGGAAATTGGGTGAATTCATTGCTTCCAAATTTGCTATTTCTTCTTGTTGTTCCTGGGAGAAGGGGAGAGACAAAGAGGGAAGCCACTCATGACTTTGCACATGTCCCAGTACCCAGGGATGAGGAACCGCCACCTCATATCAACTCAGAGTCTCAATGTGTACATATTCTGAGGGTTCTGTCCAAGTGGCTTGAATAGTTCTGAAATGCTGCCAATTTCACCAAATCAAGGATGATGTCAACCTTGCGATGTCTATTGGCTCCATTCACTGAGATTTTTTTTGCTGTCATCGTTTGGGGTAGTTGTCCAGTTTGTTCTGATCTGCTTCTGCTACAGCACCAAATGTGCTGCTGTGAGAGGAGTTAGACTGGGTGGTAGGCAGTTAGGGTATTCTGGGTCCCCAAGTCATTTTTCTCTCAAATATAAAGGGGTATTTTCCCCACCATGTCTTGGATTCACCAGAGCATGTCTCTCCAAAGACAAGAGCATATCTTAACTTATCAGGAATGCTTCCCAGGAGACAAGGGTGACATTAACATATCTATTCCCCACCGGAAGCCTCCGCCCAATTCTGTCTCCAGCCATTGCCAAGGGGGAGGGCTTCAGACTGGCCTCTTTATCATTAGAAAGGGACCAAGGAAGTTGGCCAGTGACACCTTTCTGGCCTTTTGTCCCAAGGCCAGGTACCATGGAAACCAGGAATTTTCTTTGTTTATGGAGAAACATCATTGAGGGGAGTCTTTAAAAGATACTTTCCCCACCATTAATATGGGTTTTTCTTTCTAGCTTTTCCTCCTGCCACTATGGCAGGGGTAAGGGTCTTTTCCATCTCAGAACCCCCTCCCGTCACTAGGGTGGGAGCCTCCTTTCTTAGCTTTTCTAATAAATCTTACTTCAAAACTAAACTGTGTCCGCATGAAAATTCTTCTTTCCTGTGAGACAAGAATTTGAGGTTGCTGCAGTAGTCGGGGTTCAAAAACCCTACAACACTGCCATATTCTTCTTTTACAACAGGGCCTGTGTCCACTGCTCCGCCTTTTTCATTAAGTAGGGCATGTTCTTGCAGGCGAGTCCTAGTACCTGAGCCAGGTGTCCCAAGCATCGCCAGATCCCCCACCCGTGGGGCTCACGAACCTGATACCCATCTCGTAAGCGTAGGACCCAGGCCAGGAGACCCAAGCCCCACCAGATCCCCGACCCCCAGGGTTCACAAGACCAACACCTAGAAGGCAGGCCCCAGGATCTGGGCCAATCGATTCACCAATTCTCCTGTCCCCAGGGTTCGGGAATGTTAGTTATTTAAAAAGATTTGGCAGAGTTCTAGTCCATATGATATTACCATATTATTATGATATTATTATATTATTACGCGCAGCTAATTCTCACAACCTGGTTCCTTACCGTGAGCTGAAACACACCAGACGCAACGAGATATCTTAGGAGGTTTATTCCAACGGGGCAGGAACGGGTAGAGGTGGTGACAGTCCAGAGGAGAAAAGGGGGAAGGGGAGAGAGAGAGAAGAGAGGGATAAGAGCGGGGTAAGAGCGGGAGGGATAAGAGAGGGAAGGATAAGAGAGGGAGGGATAAGAGAGAGAGCCGCACTGGGGGGGAGGCCTTTTGTTGGCCAGGTGTAGGGGGTGGGGATTAGGAGGGATTGAGACCAGGCCCCCAGGGGATTGGCGCTGGCAGGTGAATGCCTAGGGATGATTGGCGAGTGGGCGGAGTTGGGGAGGGGGCTGGAAGATTGGGGTGGGATTCAGGTGGAAAGCCAGGTTACATCCGATTGGTGGGTAGCTAGGCCGGCGCGAACTTCATGAGCTGTGAGGAAGAAGGAATGGCACCGGGTCCAGGTTATCCGTGATGACCTTCGAATCGCTCCTCACAGGGAACCCTTCCCCCACCACACAGGTGGGCCCAATGACCTGAGTCAAGCTACCCAAGCCCTGTCAGATCTCCTGTCCCTGGGATTCACGTGCCCGGCTCCTGCTGGGCCCAGGCTGGCATGACTCACCTCACCTCAGTGTCCACAGTCTTATTGCGCAGCCTAGCCTAGTCTGCCTCTTGTTCCAGCTCCTGTTGGTGGGTGCTGCAGCCTGTCCCAGCCCAGCCTGATTGTTACCCTGGTCCTAATGTGAACTGGCTGATGTTGCAACCTGATCTGGCTCCTCCTGCCCCCTGCCCTGGTTCTCAAATCTGTCAGTAAGTGTTAATGTGCTGGCCCCAAATGGTCTTCCTCAGACCTGACCCACATGTATGCAGGCTAGTACAGTAACCTGGCCTGGTCTGGGCTGCTCCTTGCCTTACTTCTTGCGCTCACCTACAGGGACTGCATCCCAATGAGGGAGTTTCCCAAGCTCCTCCATGGAGTCTCCTCCCAGTGGCAGTTCTGTCACACACCAGTGGGTCGTCCGAGGTTGACTTTGTCCGCCTCCTGTCCTGACTAGAACAGTAGTCTTGCTTAACCAGCCACACCTATTCTGGTTCTTGTTGGTTGTTGCAGCCCAACACTACCTGGTCCACGCCCAGACACAGCTTTTATGTAGTTCAGCAGGAGTCAAGACCTAGCCTAGCCTGTTTTATACCCAACCTGGCTCTCATGAGTACCCGTGGGGGCTGGAGCCAAGCCCAATCTGTCGCTCTACCGTCCCAGGGCACACCCACTCCAGTGCAGTCTGTAACCACGTAAAACCAGGCCTGCTGCCTTCAACCCTACTCTCATTCTCACCAGTGGGAACCCCACCCAGCTGGGGTGCCTCCTTAGCTCCCCAGCAAGGTCTGACCCCATCCATAGTTCTTGGGCAAGCCATCAGAGATCACAGTTCCACAGGGGTGAGCCCACATTGCCCCCACAGATTCGGCTGTCATACCCACTTATCTCACTCTTGTTCTCCCCTCCAAACCATTTTGGTGTCGATCCCCTACATATATACACATGTCGTGGACTCACCAGTCGAAGTCCCTCCACTGTAACTTCTAACCTGGGCATAAAAACTACAGGTCATCTCAACTGCCACCTGTGTGATCCCATCATCCCCCTGCAAATCAAGACCCTCTAACTGTGAGGGTGTGCCCCCAGGCAGCCTGAGGGGATTTGCCCAGCACCTTTGGCGTCCAGGCCACCCAGCTACAGGCACCCTTGTGGGCACCCCTCCAGGATGGGGTGGTCCTGAAGGCCTGCCAAGCTTCCTTCCCCACAGGGAGTCAGTGTGCACAGCTATACATATCTGCATTGGGATTAACATAATTCTTGTGGAACTCCACATTGGTCCTAACAAGAGAGTTGTAACAGAAGAATGAGCATGCCTTCTGCTTACTCTACAGCTTCCTGTTGCACTTGGGATTTCTTCCTCCACACATTCACTCCTGCTACTGTGATGCCCTCAGCCATCAGGCTCTCAGCAGAGCTGAGCTGCCACTGGTGCCAAGCCTTGAGTTCTAGAACTGAGAGCTAAGGAAACCTCTTTTCTTTAATCAGTATTCAGAGCCAGTCAAATTTTTGTTACAATAATGGAAAATGAATGGTGCTACCCAAAATGAAGAAGGCCAGAGAGATTTGCTTTTGATAGCATGTTTCCTATCTTACACGTGGCCTCAGAGAAGCTCAAAGATCACTGAGTAGACAAGATATTTCCAATATAAAGTCTGTCTACACCTATTAAACAGAAGCCCAGAGTCTGCATGCAGACAATAAGGTAGTTGCAGTATAATAGCAGTCCTGGCCTTGTGTAGGGATTCGTGCACTAGCTACTGACATCCACAATGAAAAACTTCCAGTTTTACATAGTTTAATTAACAATTGGAACTAAACAGGATTTCTTCATCTCTTCAGTGGCCTTTATACTTTCAACACAGAGTCATTTAGTACAAATATGACACAAGTGAGTTCAAATGCAAATGCTTAACACTCCTTAGACCTTGTCCAGGAGAAAAGGAGAAATTCTAGTTCACAGAGGACCAAAAAGCATGTTCCCCAGAAATCCACTTGATGGCCGGGCGGGGGGCAGGGCGGGCATGTGGCCCTGGGGAACTGCATGGTTTTCTGTAGTCAGAGAGTGGTCAGAAAGCTCATCAGCAAATGTAGAATCCAGGATTGTGTTCCCGCTGCCTGCAGCTTACCCAGAAGGGAGGTATGGGGTCCACAAAGGGCACTGCTGTGCTCACTTTTCCACAATTCATTCTTCTTTGCTTTCCTTTCCTTTTCTCTTTTCTTCTTTTCTTTTTGCCATAGGATATGTCCTACTGCTCTTTGCAAATCACTACACAAAGACTTTCCACACTGTTTGTGTATTTCCTGCACTCTTACTATCAGGTATGGAGTGGCCTTGTATTTGTGCTATCTCCCATATTTTGCATTCCCCCAAAATGCTGCAGTGAATAACCTTTGCATGTTTCACATGATACAGGAAAGTATACTCATAGGAAGAATTTCTTGAAATGAGATTGCTGAGACTGAGGACATGGACGTGTCCGGAGAGACGCGGCTGCTGGACAGTCCCACTGCTTCGTCAAACTTTTATTAATTTTTTCAAAACACGAATAGTATTACCATGTTATTTATTTTAGATTTCGTGTGTTTGATGAGGCCAAGCATCCTCTTGTATGCTTCTTTTTCAAGGAGTAGACTGATTCTCCTCATTTCTCCACTGCCATTTTCCGCAGATATTTATAAATGCTATTTATCTGTTGGAGCACGATCCTTCCTGTGTGCCATGAACTGGAGTTTGCCATGGGTATTGCTACTTTGCCTTGGTCCTTCTTTTGCCATGCAGAAATTTCCGCATGTAAATGTACATGTACAAATTAGTGCCTCAGTCTCATTATGCCTTCCAGATCTTGTGCTGTAGGAAATTAATCCCCACGATAAAACCACAAAGGAACTTTCAAACCTTTTCTTATAGACTTTCCATGATTTCACTTTTATGTGCTTTAATCCTTTGGTCAATCTGTGATTTGTGATTTGTCTAGTGAGATAGGCTGTAGCACTAGTTATCTCTCTTTTCCCATTTGAAATGTCATGTGCATCATATAATAACATTCTACATGTTGGCTTTCTGTTCTATTTGCTTGACCTGTCTATTCCTGTGAATATCCCAGAGAACTGGCCTTAAGAATTAAATAAATGTGGGATGTGTGACCCACTGAATAGGTCAGCAAATTTCATCAAGGACAACAATTTTGTCAGCTTCACTCTTGCACAAGGAAATGCAGGTGCCTGAAGTGGTCGCAGACTGTGACGGCCCTGAGGTGAGTCTTCCTATATCGCTCTGGACCCAGTGATTTCAGAGGCCGAAGCACAACTGCCTTGATGGTAGATCTGCAGTGGCTTGATTGAGCTCTTCACGGCCTATTTGAGAACAGAATTTTAGGGCTGTTAATTCCCAGAAACTGACCTGCTAGAGCTAACTTTCAGATAAGACTGGATTTTAAGTTCGACTTCATTGCTCATCTCTGGACCTTAGTAAAAGAGGGATATCTCATTTGGACAAATAATGAAACTATAAGAACAGGAATATCACTTTGTTAGTTATATAATATATCCAATAAATGCAAATTTTTTCGAAAGGTTTGTTTATTTCTTTGCAAGGCAGAGATCTAGAGAGTGGGGAAAGACAGAGAAAGCATCTATGCACTTGTGTATCCCACAGGGGGCACCCACGGCCTAGAGCCAGGAGCGCCATCCAACTCTACCATGCAGGTGGCAAGGGCCCAAGGATTCATACCACCTTCTCGTGTGACTTTCCAGGTACATTAGCAGGGAGCTGGATCACAAGTGACGCAGCCAGGACTCAAACTAGCCATCCATATGGGATGCCGGCATCACTACCAGCAGCTTAACCTGCCGCTCCACAAGGCAAGTTCCTTTAAGTAGACTTTTTAAAACACTTGTTGCTTATCACCATCATGTCTTCACTGTGATCACTAAAAGGTGCCATCCTCATGTGAATGACAGAAAAAGAGGATATTAAACACCAGAATCAGGAAGGAATTAAAATCAAAGCTATTTCCCCAAGTTCAAATACGCTGAGGGGTTCAGATTAGTAAGTATATGCTAAGTAAGGTAAAAATAATGTGAGTTGTGCAATCTAAATTTTCACTCTTAAATCTCAGGATGCCAAGTTAAAAATTTTTAAATAGCAGAATATTGGGAAAAGCCTACTTTCACTAAAATCCCCAAAAGATTCAAATGAATTTCCTGGAATCATGTTCTTTCCCAGAAAGAACCTACACTCTCTCCTCCAGGCTGGCTGGTTTTTTAGGCTGTGTGTGAAGGTGATTCTTTCCTGTTCCCTAAGACTCATACTTTGCACTTCCTGCTGTGCCAATCGACAGGTCAGTTTGTACCAACCTCCCAGCAGCATCACCCCAAATCTCAGAATCTGTGCTCTCGCCTTGTTTTTCTTGGACCACTAACTCCCAGGACCCCAACATCTTCATGTGCACAGAACACAGCACAGAGGAAGAAGTTAGCACCTGTAGATTGAAAGTCCGATTTCCAGGGTGTTTAAAAGCCCAAACCAACTGCAGCGAGGTCCGTTGCTATGACTCTGCTGAGTCGCTAGGCTGGAAACTGATAGACAGTGATCAGTATGCGCTGGTTGCCATGGTGAGAGGAAACTTAGCATGTTTACTGGATGTCCATTGGTGCCTGGCATTCAGGTGGCCAGAGCTGCCAGCCTGCTAAGAGAGCCCTTCATCAAATCATTAACCTTTCAGTTCACACAGAACTGTGTGCAAGGGGTCTGAGGGCCCTGCTACACAATAAATATTAGTTAAGGGAAAAGAGAAATTTGGGGCCCTAGAGCAACACAAAGAATAAAACATTAAACACAAATCCTGTACTTCCTCATGACTTGTTCATATTCTTTTTTTGTTTAAGAAAACATTTCGGGCCCGGCGGCGTGGCCTAGCGGCTAAAGTCTTCGCCTTGAAAGCCCCGGGATCCCATATGGTCGCAGGTTCTAATTCCGGCAGCCCCACTTCCCATCCAGCTCCCTGCTTGTGGCCTGGGAAAGCAGTTGAGGAAGGCCCAATGCATTGGGACCCTGCACCCGCGTGGGAGACCCGGAAGAGCTACAGGTTCCGGCTTCAGATCGGCGCGCATCGGCTCATTGCGGCTCACTTGGGGAGTGAATCATCAGACGGAAGATCTTCCTCTCTGTCTCTCCTCCTCTGTGTATATCTGGCTGTAATAAAATGAATAAATCTAAAAAAAAAAAAAGAAAACATTTCATTAACTCTATTTTGAAATACTGTTCAAATTCAGGCAACTGGTGCCTGCTAATCCAATATACATTGAGCGTCTTTTCTGATCCAAATTTGTCAAACAATCCCCAAGTCATAAATGGAACTCGAATCTCTAGGAAGGAGCAACAGTTTTAACTGCAACCCTAAGGTCATTTCTTCCCCTTTCAAAAGGATTGATTAATTGCTTGTGTGTTAGGAGGAGGCTGGGTCAGGAGCTGAGCAGCCAGGGCTTGAAATGACACGCTCTTAGGGAATACGGCCATTGCGGCCATGACACTACAACGCCACCACCCCCTAAGGTCACGTCTAGGGACGCAGAAGTTTGAAAGCTACTGCTGGAGTCCAGCTTCTGACTTTAAGTTCTCATAAGAAATCAACTACCCTAGCCAACAGCATGGAGACTTTGCCCTACCCGCATTGTTTTTTGTCTTGTTCTCCCAAGAGTTCTGGTCTTTGAGAGGTATTTGCTCAACAAATTGCATGCACTGAGTGATAATGATTTTTTATTTTTGCCTTTCAACATCAAGGGCTTACCTAACTAAGCACCCAACCAGGTGACAGTTGCAGTGTTACAGATGTAGAATGTTGACAACAATTCACTTCAAGCCACAGCGACATTGTCTGCTCTTACGCATTCGGCTCTGATGAACGCACATGGCTCGAACTACTCTGACAGAGACAGGACCTCGGCTCACCAGCATCACTTGTTCAGGCTCCAGTGATCCGGGCATTGCAAGTTGCGATATAAGAAACTGTTAAGAACTTCGTGGGACCCCAGAGTCTGTTTTGTTCAGGTTTAACAGACTCAGTCTTCCTTCTACCAATTTAAACTTACTTATCCATTCACTTCCTGCAACTACCCTTCCCCCAGTATGTATAGATTTTTGGAGCATTTTGCAAGGATCCATAATAAAATCTAAATCACAAACAGTGGTAGCATAGCCTGCTCCTTATCTCCTTATTTAGCCCATCTCCCCTTTCTCAGAGATGACTGAGACTACCCATTTTCATCTGAAATATGTAAATACCAGGCTTTCTAGCTGTTCTTAGAGCTCAGTCAGGTGGGTAAAATTTGGCTAGTGGAAACGTAAGTTGTGTGTGCAAATTCAGGAAGTACCCTCAACAGAGAGGATTGGTTGTGTCCTTCAGGATTAGCATAAATGGAAATTGTGCTGCAAATGGGAAAAGCAGGGGATTAAAAAAATACCGTTCACAGCAACTGCAAACAATCTCTTCATCACCTCTGGATATTTCCCTCTAAGAAATCACTCCTCTCTTCCACTTAGGAAATAACAAAGTTTTGCCTGCCATTAGCAAGAATCGTAACAGCATGTGTTACAGTAACAATAATAATAATATAAAAAACCTTTAAAAATCAAGGAACATCGGGTGTTACTTTTCAGTGCCAGATGCTGTCTTTATTATCATCTCCTACGCCCTTACACTTGCTTTATGAACAATAAAGTAGGAGTTTGTCCTTCATTTTTACATACACGGGGCAGAGGGTCCAAGAATCAGGCTACTTTGGTTACCTTGGACAAGTTACTTAACAGCTGTAAAATGAAGACAACAGGAGGCCCTGCCACAAGCAGATGCCAAAAATGGTCATAGATGTGAACGTGCGTATGAAATGCTGTTAGCTCAGCGCAGAACGGCTCAGTGTTCTCCCAGGAAAATCTGGCCTCCCAATTCAAGAACTGGGGTTTACCAGAAGCACGATAAGCTTTGACACAGAGCCAAAAGCCATATTTCCAACATTGAACCTTGCTGTTTCTGCCGTCCCATCAGCGAGTTCTGCAAGCCACTCCGAACTAATTTTATGTGGACTCTCCTTGGGGGATGGGGTACAGCACAAACATTTTACGCTCAATGCGGCAGTCAACAAGGAGTGAAAAGAATCCAGGGAATCGTGCTTTCAATTCCAAGGCCTGGAAATGCAGATCAAATACTATTTCAGCCGTTCTGGCGCAGCGGAAGGTGGACTGCATTTACCGGATAAAGCCCAAACCTGAATCTCAGATGGCCACAAGGTGGCAGGATGCCACCAGAGAGGACAGATAAGCCCAACCGTCAGACTGGAGCAGCACCATGTTCTGGCCTGGGGCCAGGGACTGACTGATGTCCAACACCCAAGAGGACCAACTAAACCATTCCGATCATCATCACCACAAAACCTAAGTTAATGCTAAAACTCCTGTGAGTCTCTTTGTTCTGCCTATTTGCTCAGCTCGTATTCAGAATACCAAAATGGGCATTTCATCAGTCTCCATGTACAAAAAAGAAATCCAAGATAGACTGTGAATTCATTCTAGAACAGGAACTCTGAGGTGTTGTAAAGCACCAGGTTAAGCCACTGCCTGGACACCCACAGTCCACGCAGAGCGTCTGGAGTTCCAGCTACTCAGCACTTCCAATCCTGCTCCCTGCTAATGTGCCTATGAGCCAGAGGATGATGTTCCAAGTCCATGCATTTCTGGCACCCACGTGGGAAACCTGGATGGAGTTCCCGGCTCCTGGCTTGGGCCTGGCACAGTCCCAGTCATCACTCTGCCTTTCAAAGGAATAAATGAATCCTTACAAAACATAAAACTAAAAATGAATGGTATGAGTCCTGGAGTTCAACAGGATAAACAGGATGAGAAACTTTGGATGACAGGAACAACCAATCATTCATGTCCTTAAACCTTCCTATTATAGTATTTTTTTATAAAAGTGAAATATCTCATAAAATAGTCAAATATATCATCTCTATATAATTACCACAATTATTTTAAAAACCTGGATTCTCTACCATCCTCCTCATTTCTTTACTTTTTCAAAAACCAGATGCTTGAGGGTCCAGCATGGTGGCCTAGTGGCTAAAGTTATCACCTTGAAGGATTCTGGATCCCAAATGGGCATCAGTTTTACTCCCAGCAGCTCCACTTCCATCCAGCTCCTTGCTTGTGGCCTGGGAAGGCAGTCAAGGACAGCCCAAAGCCTTGGGTTTCTGGACCTGTGTGAGAGAGCTGGAGGAAGTTCCTGGCTCCTGGCTTTGGATCGACACAGCACTGGTAGTTGCAGTCACTTGGGGAGTAAATCATTGGAGGGAAGATTTTCCTCTCTGTCTCTCCTCCTCTCTTATAGCTGATCTTGTGATAAAAATAAAATAAAATCTTTTAAACAAAAAGATGCTTGAACTTTAAGATTTTTTTTTAAAACAAAGACAGGGAGACAGATCTTTCACCCACTGCTTCACGCCCCACAAATGCCCACTGTAATGGTTGATGGGTCCAGAACTCAATCCAGGTCTCTTATGAGGGTTCAGGGACCCAAGGACTAGCCTATCACCTGCTGCCTCCCAGGGTGTGCGTTAGCAGGTTTGGAAGTGCAACTGGGACCCAAATCTTCGTTCTCCCATACAGGATGTCATGCACCAACGAGCATCTCAGCAATTGTACTGAAAGCCTGCTTCTCTCCCCATTTCTAAGCTGTCTTCTCCCTTTTCTCCTCCCTGTGTAAGCTAATTTTTAAGGGAGGTGGGGGTAGCATAAAGAGTACAAGCTTTGATTACAGATCTGTACTATTTTAAAGTCCAGTGGAGGGGGAGTGACCCATGTTAACGTACTCATCTCCCCCAAGGAAGAAGCCAGTGTTGCCAGAGGAGTGTGAACTTACCAGAAGAGACACAGCAGGTCAGTTCCTAGCTGAGAGCCAAACTTTGATCTCTCACAGTAGCGGGAATGAATTTTTGATCTCTCGTTTAACTGCCAGGAACGTTGTGCTTTTCCTTTAGGCTTCTGAACAGAAAGCTAGCAGTGAGAAGAGAAAACCCTAGTGCAGTGTGGTACCATGGCATCCCCGCAGGGCAGCCTGGCTCTGTGCTAGAAGTGACAACTGCCACACAGCATGACGGCCGTGATGGCAAAGCCCCAAATTCAACAAAACCCTTAACAGGTGCCCTGGGGTCGTTCTCTCTAGAAGGTGAAAAGCAGCCTGCCAGGTTGCCACCACCACCCCTCCCCTGGGGACCATGAACCTGAGTCACGTTCAAGGAGTAGGAAGGAGCACTGGGGACCCTGGGCCCTCTCTGACAGGTGTGATGGCCAAGTATTGTGTCTGATTTTAAAAGACACACAGCTGAGGCTCTTGTGTCCAAGGAGCCTACGTCCAAAGCAGTTGCCTGGCAGAAGCTGCATGTATGCTGGTGCGCTCTGGCAGCCCTGAGCTTGAACTGCTCTGTGGGCATTGCTTTCAGTTCAGTGCACCAGCTAGTTCTTCTAAATGTCTATCCTGCCCCCAGGGATAACTAACGCATGAGAGTCAAAGTGGATATGGTCATGTGGTATGTCACAGGACAATCGCGATTCTGTAAGATTACGACAGAATAAAAAAAAAAATTCCCTGTCAGACTGTGATGTCCAGCACAGTGATGCTGGTGGGGTGGACCCATGGATACCACTTATTTCCAGGTACACTGCATGCAGCTATGTGCTTGAAAATGACAATAAGTAACTATGTTCCTGGCTTGCAGATTTACCACCTTATGCCTTATATTGTTATTCTAGAACAAAGATGGAGAGCATCTTTGGAGGCTGTGTAAGGCCCACAAAAATCATCTGTCTGGCCTTGCCAAGGCAACTGCAGGCGGGACTTAAAATCTAGTAAATCGGGAGCTGGTGCAATGGCGTGGCAGGTTAAGCCACCACCTACAATGCCCTCATCCCATATGGACTGTTCCCCTCTTTGTCCAGCTCCTTGTTGATGAGCCTGGGAAAGCAGTAGGATGTGGAAGAGCCATAGCTCCTAGCTCCTGGCTTCACCTTGGCCCAGTGTCAGCCATTACTGCCGTTGGGGAGTGAGCCAATGGATGGAAGCTTGCTCTTTCTGTCGCTATTTTTTCTCTATATAACTCTGCCTTTTAGATGAATAAAATATGTCTTTTAAAAAATAGACTATTGAAGGCTATTTTAAGTTGATAACTTTGTATGACTGGCAACTGACATTATAAAGATCTAAGTGGTCATGGACTCTATGCATGGTACATGCTTGCAATGAAAGAAACAAGACTGGATTTGAACTGTGATACTGCAATAAGGCAGAGTGATCCACCATGGGGGGAGGGCACGGGGAGGGATTGGAGGAACCTCAGAGCCTGTGAAACGGTGTCATAAAATAAAATGCAATAAAATAAAAAGATCTAAGTGATCCTTGGCAGAAAAAAAAAAAAAAAAACTCCCCATCCTTATTAGAACAGTTTGCTGGAATGGGTACTGTGGCTCAGCATGCCACCTGGGAGGCCTGTGTCCTGTGTGAATGCACTGATTCAAGCACCGGTCACTCCCTTCTGACCTACCTTCTACCTATATGCCTGGAAAGCACTGATGGCTCAGATGTTTGTCCCTTCCCACCCCAAACCCAGACGGAATTCCAAGCTTCTGGCTTTATCTTGGCCCAGCCCTAGCTGTTGCAAGCCTTGTGGTCAGGGCGGAAGATGGTGACTCACCAAATGGAAGGTCAGTCTTTCTCTCTCTCTGTCATTCTGCCTTTCAAGTAAAGAAAGAATAAAATCTTGCTATTTGCAACAAAATGATCCCAGCTGGAAATCATTATGCTTAGTGAAGTAAGCCAGTCCCAAAAAGACAGATATCACATGTTCTCCCTGATATAAGACAACCAATACACAAGTACTAAAACCGTATATATGCCTGTAAAGAAATATTTTTAAAGTAACTGGGAAATAATGTGCTATGTCCCATCCACCTCACGTTTACATCCCTCTTGACTGCAAACACCATGTCAGGCATTGACCTATGCCACGTAAGTCCATGTAAGTGCATACATTGACCAAATCACCTCCTACTGCCCTTCTCATGTTGCATCCCCTTTGCAAACCGACTCACCATTATTCTCATACTTTGGTATAAGCCTGAGTTGCTTGTAGGCACTGGGCTACTTTTCCCTTGTGGCTTATCTAAGGGATATCTACTGGACTATATCAATCTTCCAGTGGAAAATATTCCCCTCAGAGAATTGGCAAAAAAAAAAAAAACTTTAGGACTCCCCAAATGCTTGCATTATCAATGTCAAAATGAAGGCCTCTGAATTCTAGTTCTTAATCATTTGCCTTCATCGCTGTCACTTATTCTTCTGTTTCTCAAGTTGTGTGTAAGCTTCTCCAAAGGAAAAGCTACTTACTGGATGGAATTACACGGAATTGCTGTTTTGTAATCATATTTGACATACGAAAATTACAAGACTCGAGTCAGTGCGTCTTAAGTCTTAGCAGGGTCTTAGCAAAGAGTTTAGCCATGTTAACTAACAGCTCTGTGCTGGGGAGGGCTGCTGAACCGCCAGAGCACCTGATGCTGAGCAACCTCACAGGAAGCAACCATCAGTGTTCTCCTTTCACGGTTGCACTAATTATACATTTTATTTGTTCATGATCTGCTTTATAGTGCACATCTGGAAGGTGTATTCTTCCCAGTGCACCAGCAAACAGGACTGTCTTACCTGAAGCAACAACAATGTGATTATCCAACTATGAAGTTTAGAAGCAGGTTGGCTGACTTGGTGGTCCTGGGTCCAAGACGACTCAGCCACACAGGCCAGATGATCTGCTGTGTGCCTAGAGGATTTCATTGAAGCACAGAGTGTCCCTGCGGCCTGGCCACTCCCTCCAGTGGCGTCCATGTGACCTGGTCCATGGCAGCTGGAGTTGCTCAGCCAGCCATCTCTCCCCTCTGGTTCTTCACATCGTTGGCTTCTCCTTCCTTATCTTAATTTGCCATCAAAACATGTCTCAGAGATGACTCTATGGTCAGAGATCTTCCTTCTGTCTCTTCCTTCCTTTTACTCACACCACTTTTGGCTTGAGACTCACTGGAATATTCAGAGGGCATTATCCTGTATCTCTTTCTTGCCCAGGAGCAAGGACTCCCAGGTTATAGCACAGTATTTTCTGGTGATCATTTCAGCACTCAGCTGTCATTTCAGATCTGGGTGGGTTGTGAATGCTCATGTCTCATACTGGAGTACTTGAATTTGTTGCCTAGTTCTGACTTTTAATTCTAACTTCCTACTAATCTTCTGGGAGGCAGCAACGACGGCTCACGTAGTCTGAGTCCCTGACACCCACATGGGATACACTGGATCACATTCCAGGCTTCTGACCTTGCCTGGCCTAGCCTTGACTATTGCAGATATTTTGGGAGTGAGCCTGCTGAGAAGAGCTCTCACTTTTTCTGAAATAACATTTTCCAGAGGTGGGGAATCATTTTACTGTCAAAGCTCATTTGGATATTTATAATAGCCTATACAGGCTATAGTAAATTACCAAATTAAAAATTAGTTTCGGAATTCTGAGTATCTCCTCTGCAGCTGCAACACCAGGACTAGACCAAATGATTTCATAGGTTTTATGTTGCCTGCAAGCCACAAGTTTCCCACCTCTGGGACACACCATGTGCCCTTTGTTTACTTCTACGATATCTCTCAACTACAGAAATGCATCACGGATACACCTGGCCCAGAGGGAGGTACCAGGTACCAAGCAGAGGTACCAAAAGCCTGGGTGGGGAAGGCCTGCTCCCAGCGTCCCATCTGCTCTGGACACTGGTCTGAACACAAAACCTGCACCTGCCTCACTCCCCACCGCCTGCCTCATTCCCTTCCCACAATCCCCATCAGGAGGAAGTTGCTCTGAACATTCAATTATATTGCGGCCAATGTTAAATCGTTCACCTGTGCTTCAAATTGGAAAAAAGTGGGGCTAAGCAGCTGTAGAATTATTCTCTCTGCTGGGGCCTTCCTGTTCCGTTCCGGGCGTGACTGGGAGGTGTTTCACACGTCTTTTGTGTTAACGCACACGCAGCTGGGCGGACTTGGCCTTTATGTCCTCTTTCATTATTTCAGTCCAGAGAGATCCTTTTAAAAACAGTCCTCTGTGATCACAAAAATCAATATGAAGAGCTTTTCCATATATTCTTTCAAATGTGTAATGTTGGTAAGAAAACAAGGAAAATGAAAACTATCGTCTCATTTGGATATAACTGGAGACAAGACCTCGGTATATAACCTTCCATATTTGCCCTCTACACGTGTGTGTGTGTGTGTGTGTGTGTGTGTGTGTGTATGTTGTGTTTATACATATATAATCAGTCAACTTTCCATAAATATTCTAATTCCTTTCGAAATCCACCCCCCCCACCCCCCCCCACACACACACACGGTTCCCAAACTAAGTTTAGCTGAGCCAGCCTCTGATCCAGGACCATAAAGTATACTCAGCTGCCACATTCCTTAAATCCCTCTGTGTCTAGCGCCTTCAGCTCTCCCCTCCCCCACAGCGCTGAGCCCTGGGCCAGTTGTGTAGTAGAAATTAAGTTTCTGCAGAAGTTTACCTTGTGACCTCCTTAGGCTATGTGCAATTATGCTTGCTCTCCTGGCTCCACAGTCTCTGTAAACTGGACATAAGACACAAAGGATTAGACTCAACCATCTGTTGGCCAGTACCCATCAGGGAAGATGGAGTCTGCTCTGTATTATCCCCTATTTGATTACTCACCAGGAGGGAAGCTACACCCTGGAGAGGAGAGCTTAGCGCAGCCAGCCAGGAAATAACCAGCAGGTGTGTTGCTTCGGGAAGTTATTCCCCAGCATGTAAACCATTGCAGGCAGTATTCTCATTCAAACACTATACCATAAATCAATAACAATGAACAGACTAGACAAACTTGAGACAGAGAGCCAGGGAGAGAGATGGGGTGTGGAGAATGAGGACAGCAAGGCCTTTGTTGAAGTGCTCCAGCCGCAAACTCAGGAGCCACAGCTCAGCTAACACTCTAACCTGCATGGGTTTCTTGAGTTCTTGTCACAGTCATCATGCCCTGTGGATGGATGAGAGATGGAGCAGGGCACAGGTGGTGAGCAGGGGCATCAGTACCTCAGCGTTCCCTCTCCAAGCCTAGGTAACTGACAGGCACTAATGGAGGCCAGTGTGAATGTGTGAACCCCAAGGCCTTGGAGCAGCCCAAGCAACTGCTGAAATCAACCCTGGGCGTCATGTGATTCCTTCTTTGCTTGAAAAGCTCTTCACAGGAGATAATCCGGGATTCTGATTTCTCTTTTAACACTCATTAGGCAAAGTGATAAGGCTCAGTTCGCACAAGCACAGTCTCCAGAAGTAAGAATTTACTCTAATCCTCCTCAGAGGGACCCCATCTGAGCTTTGATCTGGGGAGGCGTGGACTGTCCTGGGCACTAAGCCAAAGCAAGGACGCCAAGGCCCATTGTCCCACCTTCAGCTTGCTCGCTCTCTCTCTCTCTCTCACTCTCTCAGTCCTGGGGCACAATGACTCTGCAACAAAGACCCCTTGCAGGGGAAGCTGCTGGTGGCACTATGGTTTGTTGCTAGACAGAGGCACCAAATGGGACTCTCAGTAATTCAAGTCACTGGGCACCCTCAGCCCCTGTGATGTGGTGGCATCATTAGCCACACACACAGTGAGTTGTGCTTTTTGCTTTCCTGAGATCAGAGGGCTGTGGTATCTCAGCCAGCAGCAGACACCTGGATTGGGCACTCCTCTTAATACGACTAGACAGGCTCAGAAGGGAAGTGCTTCCAAAAACACCTGTCCCTGAGCAATGTGTGTGCACTGAAGCCAAGCCAAGGTAGCTCTGTCGGAGACCGCCAGGATGGCCCAGTTTCCAGAACAACAAAGACATGCCATTAACCTGGATAAGGCAAATTGGCCCAGGACTCAAGAGGGAGAGAAAAATAAATAATGCTTGTGCCAGAGGTCGCGTGCATGCCCACACAAAGCCAGATTTTGGCTTCAGGTTAACATTATAGATTTAGACAGTTCAGTTTAAGTGAAACTTTCAGAAAGATTCAACAAGTTTTCCCATCTTCCCTCTCCTGTAGAGAAAGAAAATTCAAAGGGGTTTCGGGGAATGGGACGTTGAGCCTAGTGGTTGAGATGCCAGTACCTGGGTTTCATTCCTCGCCCTGGCTCCTGACTTCAGCTCTCGACCTCTCTGTCTCTGTCACAAGCAAACGTTGAAAGTGTTTCTGGAACCATCAGGCAAACATCAGACTACAGTGGCCTTCTGTGGCCTCAGAGTTAAAAGAGAGCTCTTTGCCTGGCTGGTCAACACACAATCCCTGGCCAAATGGACGTTCCATGACCCTTGTCTAAATAATCCTACCAAGCAAGTTTTCTTCTAACAGACATCAAGAGGAAAAGGCAAATGCAGTGGTTAGAAAAACAGGTTCCACTCTTTTCCACTCGCTTCATCTTGCGGAAGGTTCTTCTAGATTCTGTTTAGTGCACAAGCCTCGGACGCCTGACCCAGCCAGTGCGTGCCTGCCGCCCTGCCAGCAGGCCACGTTAGCCGACTCTCACCTGCAGAAAGACTGTAAACAGAACCCGGATCCATTTTCTCTGCAACTCAACTCCTGTAATTCTAAATATTAGCAGCAGCCCAGTTTTAGCATCATTTCTAAAGTACTCATTCTTTTTGGTATTTTTTTCTTTAAATCCCCAACCACCACACTATTTGTCTTGGGGAAAAGGCTTTATGTGTAAAGAATGAAGCAATTTTCTTTTTATTTCCTTTCTCTTTATAGGGCTAGGAATTCTGATTCATTATGCCCATCATCATTATCATCCTGATTATTTCCTGATGGCTTTTATACTTGGTCTAAATCTCCTAGAAACATCACTCGAGAAGAATTGAGGATTTCCTCAGCTATCCATTGTCCATAGTAGCTTCAGTCCATAGAAATTCACCTCCCCTCTCTTATTACGATTTTATAAGTTTCTAAAATAATCTCTTAGGTGCTGTATGTCTGCTTTTACATCCCCACTGAACTTATTTTCACTCTGAGATCTAAAGCCTGGCTAACTTCTCTTAATAACTCACTTAAAATATTTTTTAATACATAAATGAATTCTAAGTTCCTTGCAAGAAACCAACAACCATGGATTCTTCTAACACAGGTCTCCTCTGAGGCTGGAAGCAACCCTTGGCAACAGACGGGCTGATACACACACGTCTGAACCTGTCTGCCCTCAGATGCATTTTTGTCCCTGACATAGACGGACTCCTTTCATGCAAGGGCAGCCTTCCTATCCATTGCCACTAGAAGTCACCTGAGCTTGCCTGCTAGCATTTGAACATGATTCAACCCCCACACGCATGCAAACATTTAAATCTCAAGCTCACAAGTGAATGGAGCTAAGAGGATGGAAACTTTACCCAGCGATGGTGTCCAGGCAGTGGGCCCGGTGAGATTCCCCAGGGCACTAGGGGCGGGACCTCGGAAGGTTGTCCTCACAAGAGGGTGGGCTCTACAAGCCCAAGCTGCTTCGTGGTGCTTCTAGCAGCTCTATTCACAACAGCCAGAATATGACCAATCAAGGTGCCCAGATTCAGATGAATGGATAAAGAAAACATGGTGTGTATACACAATGGAATAGTATTCGATTAAAAAAGAAAAGAGATTCTACCCTTAGCAGAAAAACGGACATGTTAAATGAAATAAGTTGGACACAGAAAAATACCTCATGTTCTCTCATACATGTGGGAGCTAAAATTTAAAAAACAAAAAAAGTAAAAAGACAGAAATGTCTGTGTGTATCAGCATTGCTGCAAAGATAATTTTGTAAAAATTTAGGGGCTGGTACGATATGACTCAGTTGGTTAATCCTCCACCTGCAAGAACTGGCATCCATATGGATGTCAGTTCGTGTCCCAGCTGCTACATTTCCCATCTAGCTCCCTGCTTGCGGCCTGGGAAGGCAACAGAGGACAGCCCAAAGCCTTGTGCTTTGAACCTGCATGAGAGACCCAAAAGAAGCTCCTGATTCCTGACTTCAGATCAGCTCAGCTCCAGCATTTACAACTATTTGGAGAGTGAAACAGCAGATAGAAGATCCATGTTTCTTCTTCTCTCTGCAAAAATCAGCCTTTCCAGTAAAAATAAATAATTTTTTTCAGATTATTTATTTTTTATTGCAAAGTCAGATACACAGAGAGGAAGATCTTCTGTCCGATGATTCACTCCCCTAGTGACGGCAATGGCTGGTTCTGCACTGATCCAAAGCCAGGAGACAGGAACTTCCTCCAAGTCTCCCATGCAGGTGCAGGTCCCAAGGCTTTGGGCCATCATTGACTGCTTTCCCAGTCTGCAAGCAGGGAGCTGAATGGGAAGTGGAGTTCCCGGGATTAGAGCTGGTGGCCATATGGCATCCCGGTGCATTCAAGGCGAGGACTTTAGCCGGTAGGCTACCGCACCAGGCCCAAAAATAAATAAATCTTAAAAAAACCCACATTTTTATACCTTTTTCAAACCATTGATTAACAAAGTTGTACCACTATAGTTTTAATGATCTGTGATTTCTTTAAAGGTTATTGAATATGGGTGAAATGGTCACTTTTCCATTCATTTATTGTTTATAGCCAATGTCTGTATTCCCACTAAGATCATTTTGCTTTTGGCTTCTTAATCTTATTCAGTAAAATATTAAGCCTTTTTACTGTAATGTAAATTTAAAATTCAAAGTTATCTTTAAAACTTGAAAGAGCAAAAGGAGGGTGGAAAGAAGGAGGGAAGAAAAGAATATTACTGTGTTCTTAGAAATGTATCTACAAGTCATATTGTATTTGTTAAAACTAATAAAAACCATATTAAAAAAAGACTGAGTTGGGCCCAATTCCTTCTCTGCCTCTGCTTCTTGATTTTCCATGAAAACTTCTGCCTCCTCATCAGAGGCTGATTCAATGAAACCACTTGAGGTTGGACTCGAATCTCCCAAACATGAGCTAAGTCAACCTTTCCATACAGTGCCTGAATTTTCGCAGATTTCATTGCAGTGACAAAATGCTGACCAGCTTTAAAGCTGATGCCAACTCATGCTGTGGTCTCAGTGGAATACAATCCCCTTGCTTCCCAATCCTCCCCCTCTGGATCCCTGGCTCAGGGGTGCCTAACCCCGCTGGGTTGATCAGATCTCCTGTCCATAGATTCTCAAAGATCAGCCTTCTCAGGAGTCTTATTCAAAACCTAATCTCAATGCCCTCACCTCCCACATGATCTAATCCAATCAACTCCAGTGGGTCCTGTGAATTTGCATGTTCAGTAAGCTCCTGGCCTCGGAATGTCCTTGACAAACACCATCCTCAACATCAATTTCCATGACTTTAGATCCATGCTGTGTTCATTCATTCACTCAACAAACAGCAGAGAGGCACCTGCTAAATGTAGGGTTGATCAACGGACAGATCAATTTCACATGGGCCCCTACCCTCAAGAAATGCATGGTGTTAATGCTAAGGGAAATGAGCCAATCCCAAAAGGTTAGATACCACATGTTTGCCTTAATTTAAGATGATATGATGTTATGTAAAACATGCTATGTTAAAAATGTTATGTTATATGCTGTGTATAAACTAAGATTGAAATGTCAATGAGGCGGTCACAGAATGTGGTTAAGAACTCGCATTTATTTTTAACATACTGGTTACTCATTACTATGTCAATTAGTTCCATAATGATGTAAATTTTTGCTGATGGCATGTTGGAAGGGTCTCCCCAAGAAACAGTTGAACTAGTCTGGAAAATAAGATGCTGGACTCTATGCTTGCAATGAGGGAATCTCAACTGAACTTGAACTGTGGTTATGTAACAAAGTGGAGGAATCCACCAAGGGGGGGGGAGGGTGTGGGGAGGGATCGGGAGAATCCCAGTACCTATGAAACTGTGTCACATAATACAATGTAATTAAAAATAAATGAATAAATAGCTAATTCCAAAAAAAAAACCCCATGCATGGTGTAGCAGGAGATCATAAATAACCCACCACTGACAATACCAACGCTTCCCGCGGGGACAGATAAGATCTTCCAAGAAGGAAGAAGAGGTTGACACTAAGCAGGGAGGAATGCAGCAGGATTTAATGGAAAGAGACGTACATTGAGGCAGGCATCTGGAGGTAGGACAGAGGAAGCATATGGAGCAACAGTAACCACAGAAAAGACATGAGCTGGGGAGAGTGAGGGCTTGTGCAGCCAAGGAGTCACTGACATGGAGAGATCACAAAAGAACACTGCAGCTGGAACTAAGGGGCATGGAGGGTGGGTTCCAACGCTTCCCCAAAGTGTTTGATCACAAGAAAAAACTTGGGGGGACAGCCTGGAAAGGGGTGGACTGAGAATAGATTCCCAAGCTGCCCTCCATGTGCGGCAACACGGGGTCCTGGATATTTGTGACCAAGGAGAGTGGAGAGAAAAATCCCTGAGCCCTGCAGCCCAGCCAGGAGCCTCCCCCAGGAGCTCTCTGAATACAGTGCACGCTCACCCCTTGCCTAGCATGGACTCATTAGCAGTAGAAAAGGCTGGCGCCTTTACCTGTGGGTTTTAACTGCTGTAAGAGCCTTACTAGCTGTAAGAGCTTCTTGAGATGCAAGGATGAGAAAAAAGGGCAAGGTGAGAGTGGTCCATGCGCTCACACTTTTATCCTCTTAGAAGACTTCTTATTCTCTAAGGCATGTTCTAGCACACCTGCACTCACGGAGAGAAACTTAGGGAAGGCTGAGCTATACTCTGCTGACAGACTGTGAAAAAGAACACAGGGACCTTTAGACTACACATTTCCAGGAGGCTTACTTTAACTTGGAGTCCATTTCACGTAGGTATAGAATACTGCATCTGATTCTTGGCAGATTCTCTAATGTCTACCCAGAAAGCCAGGCTATAGACACTGTGTCATTGTCAGCCACCCGCTGTGCTCCGCCACCTCCACTTCATCCCCAGATGAAGGTCCCTCCCTGCACCCCTCCTCCAGGCACTGATGATTGTCCTTATGTATTTCAGAGAATCCTGCACAAATCCATAATTACAAGAATTATGCGGCTAATGCCACTGGATACATCTCAGAATCACCCACAGCATAGATTGCACGAGCAAATTGCATCAATAAATTCAACTGCCACCCTGTTTTTCACTCGCATCTAATCAGAAACATAAAACATCATGTGCCAGAGATAAATGAATGATAATCAGAAGCAGGGGCCTGGGAGAAGCAGGTGGATGGATGGTAGGATTATTTGTCCAGGTGATGGGTCATTTCTAGAGGAAATTTAATCAGAGATGAGTCAAGTGTAGCTTTTCAGGGAAGGGGGAAGGAAGGAGAGTATTTCCTGTCTCCTTTGTGGCTGTGGCACAAGCTTTGGCACACACACTATGTCCCTTGTGCCCCTGTTTGCACACCTAGGATTTTAGGAGGAACAAGGAATTCATTACCCATTGCTCCCTGCTGCTTCTCCTGCAGAGCGGAAGTGCCAACAAAAGGAGCAGGGGCAGAGAAGCAGCCTGCCCCCCCCCCCAGGGCCTAGATTGCTCCATGTATGAACGGAGCCTTGCAGGCCATGCTCTAGGAGACACAGGAAGCGTGAGTTGAGAGCTCGCCTTGGCCCACATGCAAGCGCTTTCTCCCCAGTTTGCATCAGGATGAAGGAAGGGCAAGTGCCCAGGAAAAGTGATCTAAGGAAGGCACAGCACCCGGGTCTCCTGCCCTGCCCCTGGAGCCCGTGCCCCGTGCAGTGTTACCATCTTTTGTTCTGATTTGCAAACGTTCCCTTGGGGCACGCCCACAGCAGGCACAAGGAAAAGCAACACAGAAGGCACTGCCAGCCCTCCACCAGCCAGCGCCGGCCGCTGCTGCTCTCACCCCTCAGCAGCACCCCCTCCAGGCCAACCAGTGCCACTGGATGGTTAGTCAAGCACTTCAAAAAACACATTTATTTACTTATTCAAAAGGGTTACAGGGAGAGAGGAAATACGCACACATAAAGAAAGAAAACGGAGATCTTCCATCTGCAGATTCATTCCCCAGATGGCTGCAACAGCTAAGCCAAGAAAAACCCAGCAGCCAAGAGCTTCAGCTACGTCTCTCTCAGAGACGGCAAGGGCCTCCACACTTGGGCCATCCTCTCCTGCTTTTCCAAGGCTGTCAACAGGGAGCTGGATCAGAAATGGAGTAGCCAGGACAGGTCTGGCACCCATATAGGATGCTGGTATCAAGGCAGCGGCTTTACCCACAACACCAGCACTAGGTCCTGGTCAAGTGCTTCCTTGAATGTTTTTTTGAAAGAGTTTTCAGAGATTAGCATTTAAAGTAGTACAGCTAGTGGGGTTGGTGTCGTGGCCTAACAGGTTAAGCTTCTACTTGTGGTATCAGTATCCCATATGAGTGCCAGTTCTAGTCCCGGCTGCTACACTTTTTTTTTAAAGATTTATTTATTTGTTTTTTTATTCTTTTCTTTTTTTCTTTATTTTTGACCATCTTCTTTTTAATTTTTAAAGATTTATTTATTTTTATTAAAAAGTCAGACATACAGACAGGAAGATCTTCCGTCCAATGATTCACTCCCCAAGTGAGCGTAACAGCCGGTGCTGTGCCGATCTGAAGCCGGGAACCTGGAACCTCTTCCGGGTCTCCCACGCGGGTGCAGGGTCCCAAGGCTTTGGGCTGTCCTCGACTGCTTTCCCAGGCCACAAGCAGGGAGCTGGATGGGAAATGGAGCTGCCGAGATTAGAACCGGCATCCATATGGGATCCCGGGGCGTTCAAGGCGAGGACTTTAGCCGCTAGGCCACACCACCGGGCCCTATTTTTGACAATCTTTATTGGCTGCTACACTTCTGATCCAGTTCCTTGCTAACATACCTGGGAAAGCAGCACAAGGCGGCCCCTGCACCCACATGGGAAGAGCTGGAAGAATCTCCAGGTTTTCTGGTTTCAGACCAGCCAGAGACCCAGCTCTGGTAGCTGAGGCCATTTGGGGAGTGAATCAGCTAATGGAACATTTGTCCCTTCTTCTCTGTCTAAATCTACCTTTCAAATAAAAATAAGTAAATCTAAAACAAAAAAAGAAAAGAAAAGAAAAGAAAAAAAAAACTCTCTTAAAAACTCTTGGTAGAGCTAGTGAAGCAGTGAAGCTGACGACCTGCACGGAGAGAGGCCTGCCCCTCCCTGAGAGCTTCAGACAGAGGTGTCAGCGCCCATGGGTCTGGAGTCTGGCCCCCCATCAGGAATTATACACTCAGCTCTCTGCGTCTCCAGCTTGTGACTTGTCCCTAGATCCTGGGCCTTAGCAGCCTCCATTAGCTCATGAACAAATTTCTTGTAATAAAGCTCTTTGTGCGTGTGTGCCTACACTAATGGCTCAGCAAACCCCACCCCCATTAATAACTTTTAAAAGATGTTTGCAGACATGATGTAAGAGTTAATACAGAATATTAAGTACAATAAAACCTTCAAAAGTTTAACATGTATATAGTCATTAAAATATTTTACTTAATATAAACATATTATGCAAGTCAGTTGCCCAAACATACACGTAGTCTACGCCTTTGATGTTTCTTGTGTTTAAAATTAGAGAGGGAGGGCAATTTGGCATAGCAACTTAGGCCACCAATTGCAATGTTAGCATTGGAATCAGAGTTCCTGTCAGCAACCCTTCTACGTTGCTTCTGCTCTGGCTCCCAGCCAGCGTGCCTGGAGAAGCTCTGCATGGTGGTCCAAGAGCTTGTCCCCCAACATCCCGGATGGAATTCCAGACTCCTGGCTTATGCCTGGACCAGACCTCGCAACTATGGCTATTTGGGGAGTGAACCCACAGGCAGAAAATACCTTCTTCTCTGTCTCTCCCTCTCTCTCTCTCTGCCACTCAGCCTTTTAAATAAAAATTTTTTAAAAATCTTCAGGACCTAAATCTGCCCAGATATCAAATTGCTAGAAGAAAACAGGAAATACTCTACAAGACACAGGCATAGGCAAATACTTTTTAGAAAGCACAGGCAGTTAAGCCTAAGTAAACAAATGGGACCATGTTAAACTAAGAAGCTTCTGTACAGCAAGGTAAACAATCAACAAAGGGAAGAAGCAATCAACAGAATGGGAGAAAATCTTTGCACACAGCACAACAGATAACAAAAAGCTTCAGAAACTCAACAAGAGCAAAACAATCCAATTCAGAAATGAGCAAAACACACAGGCAGATGTTTTTCAAAAGATGAAATTTAAATGGCTAATAGATGAAAAATGATCAGGCTATGAGGTAAATGCAAAACCTACCATTTGTAACAAAATGTTCCCAATTTGTGAGTCTTACGCTTAGTGACATAAGCCAGTCCTAAAAGGACGAACACCGTATGTTCTCTCTAATGGAAGACTACCTTTACAATAAGTACAAAACAGACACTGGTTAACAGATATATACATGTATATTCCCACAGATGGACTGTGTAAGGGAAGTTAGCACACCGGAGGTAAAGATACATTGCAGTATGCATCTCTACTCCGGGATAAAAGTAGAACTCCCAAGGAAACATTTAAATGCACTTTGTAGTAGGACACTAGATTTTCAGATAGGGCAGGTAGGGAGATGAATCCCTACAGTAACAAAACTGTATAATAAAAAAATAATCTCTAAAAAAAGAAAGAAATGGGGGGAAGATACCTGAAAAGAGCCTCCCATTGATTCATATGAGACAATCTGAATTTTAAAAGAAAAAGAAACAATATTGACTATAGTGGTTTATAATGCATTGCACAAAACATGAAAATGTATTAAGAACACAAAATAACATTATTGTCAGAAGAGGTATATGAGGTTGAAGTTTTTTCCTTTAGACCTTTTCGTTTTTCTACAAGTTCTTCAATTAAAATGTATTTGCTTTATCAATCATAAAATAATGTTTAAGGGAGACTTCTTTTCAAAATCTATTGAAGGTGTCTATTCTCATCAAAAAGGCATTTAGTAATGTATTTCAGCTTTAAAATTAGATTCAAGCACTACTTCGATTAAAACAAAAGAATAGGGGCCAACACCGTGACGCAGCACACTAACCCTCCGTCTGCAGTGCCAGCATCCAATAGGGGTGTCCATTCAAGTCCCAGCTGCTCCACTTTCAATTCAGTTCCCTCCTAATGGCCTAGGAAAGCAGCAGAGGATGGCCCAAGGTTTTGGGCCTCTGCACCCACGTGGGAGACCCGGAAGAAGCCCTTGGTTCCTGCTTCGGATCAGGCAAGTTCTGACCATTTGGGAAGTGAACCGGAGGATGGAATCTCTCTCTCTTCCTGTATCACCCTCTCTCCCTCTCTTTCTCCCGCTTCTCTCTAATTCATTCAAGTAAGATAAATAAATCTTTTAAAAATAGAATAATAAAACCAGAAGAATGGGCAAAAAGATAACTAATTTTTAGAAGAATATTAAGGAAAAAATGTTGCAGTTTTAAGTCACTCAATTCAACATAATTGGTTCCAAAAGAATCTATCCCATATTCTCTGCTGAACTGAGGCTCATCAAATATTACCCTGAATCCACAGTCAAATCTAGAAATTCAATTACCTACAGACTCTTCAGGGAATAATATTGATAAAGTAACATAAAATGGAAAATAATCTTGTATTGCCCCCTACCCAATGGACGAGCATAAATTCCAAGAAGAAAAGGAAAGAAGGTTAAAGTGTGACAAACCCCTCCCTTGCAAGCTGTTCCCCGCACAGAGACAACGAACCTCATCCTAGCAGACAAGAGGTCCCGTGTACCCGCAGCTTTTCTGGGCTCCTAACTTGGCCGTTCCGCAGGTGATGGTTGGGATTTCAGATCAGAAGGAGACTGTTGAACTCTCTTCCTCACTGGCAACTTACTTAAAACGCCAAAATCTTAATGCAGACTATCAATAGCTGCATGTAACATTTAACACGCGCGACCTCACTACTTAAAAAAACACATTAGCACCCCGTTTCATTTTGGGGAAGGGGTTTAAAGAAAGCCATCTCTTATGAAATATTACGTGCATCACAGATGCAAAATGCGGTAACAAACCATCCTGATCGCCCAAGAACCACACAACAAACACAAAGGCAAGAGGAGGATGTCACTGTAGGACGCTCAGCACCAAAGATGACTCGGTGAAACAGCCCCAGGTTTCCTCCCACCCACTGCAATGAAAAGCCAGTATTGCCATTCGCAACTACTTGTGTGTAGGCATACAGCATTTCCATGTCTTATACTCCCTGCCTGTTATTTTGCTTTCTGAAGAGTGTAGGCAGCAGCCCCTCAGGTAGAGCCCACTAGGACCCAGCGCTAGTCCTCAATGGGGTTTTCACAGACTTAGAACTGTGGAACTGAAAACCCCCTCTCCTATGTCACTTGATCTCTCTTACAGAATTACAGGTGGCGGGCTTGCAAGTCCCATGATTACATTTTATAAAGAAAGCAAGCAAAGCTCAGTTAATTAATTTCCATGGAAGGGGCTAATCCACAGGGAAAGGCCCAAGGCTCTACCCTGTGAATTATTTACAGACATGAGCAGCTGCTGTCCTCCAGTTCATAAAACCTGCTGCTCCTTACAGGAAGCTGACAGAAACCTGGAAGTGCTGAGTAGCAGGGAGTAAACAGAGGCGGAAAGGTGGGGGAGTGAGGAGACCCACCTTGACCCTCAACAATGCTAAAGCTTGGGGGCTTGTACTTGTACCAGCTTCTTACCGTGGCAGCCTTCACGCAGATCTAACCAGGGGACTGGGATTTCTCACTTGTTCTGAATGCATAATTTATTGGCTGTTTTCTTTTTCCTTTTTTGTTTTAAGATTTATTTATTTTTATTGCAAAGTCAGATATACAGAGAGGAAGAGAGACAGGAAGATCTTCCATCTGATGATTCACTCCCCAAGTGAGCACAACAGCCAGTGCTGAGCCAATCCAAAGCCAAGAGCCAGGAGCTCTTCTTCCGGGTCTCCCATGCAGGTGCAGGGTCCCAAGGCTTTGGGCCGTCCTCGACTGCTTTCCCAGGTCACAAGCAGGGAGCTGGATGGGAAGCGGGGCTGCCGGGATTAGAACTGGTGCCCATAATGGAATCCTGGTGCGTTCAAGGCCAGGACTTTAGTTGCTAGGCCTTGGCTCTCGGTCGGACTCTGTTTTTTCATCCTCAGTAAACATTACTTATTTCAAAATAAATATTTGCTGATGGTTCTTAAATTGTTTTCCTTAGATGGATCCCCCAAACCGGAGCAGTTCCTAGCAACCTGATTTCCTCTCCGATTCCCCGCCCTGTTTGTTCAGCGAGGGGAGGGTGATGGCGTTCTGTGGAGATACCGCCAACCAAGGAAGCACCCTTGGCTCTCCTCTCACAAGAAAAAAAAAAAGTTTCCATGTGGGCAAGTCAGTGAGCAAAGCAAGATGTATTAAGACAGAAACTTTCTGCCATGGTAGTCAAGAGGGGGGTTCCAAGAGACGCAAGACACAAAAATCTGGTCAAAGTGGGCTCTTTTAATCACAATTTTGAGAGAGAGAGAGAGAGAGAGAATAACAGTAGCTAACAGCCGTAGGGTGGACACAGAACTCAAAGGGTTTGAATTGTAATCATATCTAACCTGTTCAAAACAAAAAGCCATCAACAGCTGGCAAGTTCTTCCTCCCTCATGACAAGCTGAAAACTCAAGACCGGCTGAATCACCACGTCCTTGCTATTCTTGTGATATACCTAGAGGAATGGGGGCGCTTTGGGGGAGAAATAAGCATTTTGCACCCTCCTGAAGACACTTTTCATTCCCACATTCCAGTCAGTTTGCCACCTACTTCCCAATTAGTTCATCTAACGCCTTAGAATAATGGCAGGCTCCTGGGTCCAAGGAGGGAACCCTCACTACCCCCATTCCCACCCCATCAGCCTTCCTCTCACTTGCTCCAGAGGGAAATTCAGAAGTAAACAGTGCTTTACGTTAATAGAAACATATAAAACAAAAACTGCTAGAGCTAAGGAAAAACTGGTCAGGCCAAGGGCCAAGGAACTTAAGCTGGGTAATTCACAGGCAAGGGGAAGCCAGGGCATTGTGAGTGTAATAAGGAATACACGATGAAGACCTCTGCTGAAAACAGAGAGAGTCTTAGCACTGTGTTGATTTAAAATGCTCCAGTCTCCCCGCTCGGATCGAGTCCTTGCCGCCAGCCAGGGCCTGGCCCCCCAAGCTACTGAAGGGTCACAGTCCTTTGTCAGCGTCTGCTGGTTGGAACCCTGTGTGAGGACACCTGGTGCTCCACTTTCATATCTCCAGGGCACGAGCTGCTCTAAGTGGAAAATTTTCTTTTAACTTAATGAAGGAGCCAGGACCGATAAGGTACGCCATTTAGTAATTCACCCACCAACTATGAATAATGCATATCATTAAACGAATAAATACGTGATTAAATAAATTTGGAAGTGCTGGAGCAGTGTCTGATGCATAGCAAGTGCTGCCCTATTATTTGCTGATGTGGTTATAATCAGTATACATTTTAGAGATGAAGAGCAAGGCGGGGGCTAGATTCTCCCTCAGGTCCCTCGCAGAAGGTACATCTTCCCTACTGGGAAAATCAGAAAGGTCACAAAATCTGGACCTTTTAGGATGCCGTAAGTCAAGAAGTTCACACCACAGAAACTTTACTCATGCACAAAAAATTATTTTAAAGTATCACATAGGATTACCATCAGGCTCTGTGTGTCCTAAACAAAATTCATGTTTAATAATATATACATACACGGTGGGATATTCTTCTGCCATAAAAGATGGCACAGTCCTGCCATTGGCAGCAAAATGGATGGTATTGGGGTGAAATAAGTGAAATAAGTCCAGGCCCAGAAATAAAACCCCTCATGTTCTCCCTCATATGTGAGAGTTACAGCTTTAAAACTCTGTCATTTTAGCAATGGGTTGGTCAACATTTTGATTTAATTTCCTGTTGTCATTTTACTGCAATGCAAAGCCTGTGGAACTGTTTCACAAAATAATAAAAAAATTTTAAAACACCTATCTGAACACAGAATGTTGACTGCCACAGGCTGATGGGTATAGGAGAGACGAAACACTTTTGGACTTAAAAAGTGGGGGAATCTGAGCAACTTATTATTATAACAAAGGTACTACTATGAGATGTTAACATGGTATTACTGACTCATCTGATAATTGCTAAAAATAAATGAATAAATAAATTTCATGTTTAGGCATGGGTCCCATCTCCAAGATGTCTTCTTATGTTTATGCAAATATTGCATAATCTGGAAAAAAATCTGAAACCCAGAATACCTTTGGCCTCAAGCATTTTGCACAAGGGCTACTTAACCTATAGTTTTTGTTTTGTTTGTTTTGTTTTGTTTGCTTGCTTGCTTTTTGTTTTTTAAGCTGAATTTTCTCCTTTGTCCAGAAATCCTGATGCAGAGAATCCCTGGGAAAAGGTTCAGTTTCCTGAATTCCATGAGGGAGTGTTCTAGAAAAGGGAATGTCTGTGTCTACCCTCATCCATCACCTTTCCACAGGAGGTCCAGGATGTAGTTCTGAGCTTTAAACACAGGC
Organism: Ochotona princeps; assembly: GCF_030435755.1. NCBI lineage: Eukaryota > Metazoa > Chordata > Mammalia > Lagomorpha > Ochotonidae > Ochotona > Ochotona princeps. Next base: position 57,248,140 of record NC_080845.1, read on the forward strand.
TTGGGGCTGGAGAAAACCCCAGCCTGGTGGACCCAGGCCCTTCCTCCCTCAATCCAGGGACCCGGACAAGAGCTGTGGTCCAGGGACCAAGCCCGAGACACCTGTTCCCAAAGATGAACAGCCTTGAACACACAAGACGCTTTGGGAGTCAGATGAATTCCTCCAAAAATGGTTCTGAGGGAATCCCCCTCCCAGCTTACTCTTTCGTCAACCCTCACAGCGACTTCTCAACAGCAGACATTACTCTTCAGAGCAGTTTTGGGCTCACAGAACAATTGCACGGAAAATACAGCATTCTCACACTTCCTCCTCTTCCTACACCATAGCGACACAGTTTCACTTGGTATGTGGCATGTGTGTATGTGTCTTATCTTGGGATAGTATGTTTTCTTTTTTATACGATTGACTTATTTATTTGAAAGGTGGAGTGACAAAGAGAGAGAAGAAGAGAGAGCGCATCCATTCACTGTTTGACTCTCCGAACAGCTAAAATATTACTTGCTGCGCAAGGCTGAAGCCAGGAGCCTAGAGCTCCATCCGGGTTTCGCACGCAGATGGCAGCGACCCAAGCCCTTCCACTGCTTCTCTAGTAGGGAGCTGGATTGAACGCAGAGCATCCAGGATGCGGGCATCGCCAGTGGCAGTGGCTTGCTCTGTGACTGCACACCATCAGCCCTCCAATGTTTCAACATTTTAGAAACCCTTTCAGGCTGAAAAGAGACTGTCTCTCAGGGCCAGCTAATTCTCTCTCAATCACTAGGGGCCCAGGCAGGAATGCGCCCTGGATATGAAAACCCACCCAGAGTCAGCCTTCCTCTGAGGTTTAGGGGCCTGGGTACTCAGTAAACAGTACCCCTCTCTGCCTCAGTCACCAGGGCTAGGTGCGAGGCAGCTAGGGACCAGTCCCTACACACAGTTATTCAGACAGCCACTGCTACGCTGTGCACAGACAGAGGCACCACAATCCCAGCCCAGAACTAGAGGTTTCAACAAATGCCTAATGATATGTATTGTCCTTTACAATATCATAAGAGTAAAGGCATCCAGTTAATTACGTAGAAATCCCCTGTGTTTTGCCTTAACATATCCCTTCCCTTCCCCCATTGAAGCCTGGGCAACTACTGGTCTCTTTCTAAATTTTCTTTTGAAGTGTCTTGGAGAGGCAGAGAGAGGAAGAGTCCCCACTCTTTGGCTCATTCTCTGAACGCCCACAACATCTGGCATTGGGCATCAGTAATATCAGCCCAGGTCTCTCACATGAGTGGCAGGAGTGCAAAGACTCGAAGCACCCCTGCTGCCTCCGGGGATGGCCATTAGCAGGAATCTGGAATGACAGCAGAGCTGAGAATTATATTTCAATATGGGATGTGGGCCTCCGAACCAATGTCTCGATGGCTACCCCTGACTTGTCTCAAACCACTAGGCTTTGGGGTGACTTGTTTCACAGTGACATTCAACCAGAACACCTGGCTATCCCCGTAGAACAGAAGGATCTTTGCATTTTAAGCTTCAATCTGAGAACCAAAATGTGAATGATAATAAAACCAGAATCTAAGGCAAGCAAGGGAAATCCTAAAATCCAAGAGGAAAAGAATTGGGAATCTAGAAGGAGCCTGAGCCACCACCTTGTACCTTAGGTGGAGAAAGACTAAGACCAACAGTCATTTCACAGGTTAATGGTAGAATGAAGACACGAAGCCATCATTCCATTTAATCTTGGAAAACACAAGATTAAAACAAATAAAAACTATTTTTAGTTCATAAAGCAAATAATCAACTTCTGGATTTCATGGATTCTAAAAGATATTCATTCACTTCGCCCCAGGGACTTTTTTAAGATTTATTTATTTTTATTACAAAGTCAGATATACAGAGAGGAAAGATCTTCTGTTTGATGATGCACTCCCCAAGTGACCGCATCAGCTAGTGCTGCGCCAACCCAAAGCCAGGAGCCAGGAGCTTCTTCCGGGTCTCCCATGCGGGTGCAGGGTCCCAAGGCTTTGGGCTGTCTGTCCTTGACTGCTTTCCCAGGCCACATGCAAGGATCTGAATGGGAAAGCAGGGCTGCTGGGATTAGAACCAGCGCTCATATGGGATCCCAGTGCGTTCAAGGCAAGGACTTTAGCTGCTAGGCCACAGCACCAGGCCCTCCTCAAGGCCTTTTAAAAAAATCAAAGAACACATCAGTTTAGAGACAACAAGTCATACAGAATTAAAGGAACCCTAAAATATCTATGGAGTATTCCTATTTGTAATACCTATGCTAAGATTAAGGCACTCTTTCATGCCCTAATTTTTTCTCAGGAAATTTGTTGACTAAGTTTAGTCAACAGGGAAAGGATATTTATTTGATATAAATCCGTGTTAGACTTCAGTACTTGCTAACAAAGGACTTTACACTATGATGATTGTCCATGAGCCTGTAATGATGTGTGTATCTTACAGTCCAGGTACTGCTCACCTTTTGTTCTGGACCATCTTTTCAGGGATGCTTTTTCTAGAGTAAAGAGTGGTTGACTTTCTCTCCATTATAAAAGATGTGGGTTCCCTAAGTTTGGGGTCTCCCTCCAGTGATACAACACTGCATATACAGTCACTCCTCAGGGCGTCCGCACCACTCACGTGGGACTTGGGGGCAACGGGCACTGTATTGTGAGGAATGAAGCCCTTTACCTGCAGCCCAGCAGTCTTGAATTTCTGGTAACCTGCCATGAAATGCAGGAGAGCTCATTTGCCTGAAAGTACAGTAAAATCTGACTCCTCCAAAAGTAAGTTAGATCAACAATAAGAGAACAGAGCTATGCAATTGGAAAGAATGACTGCATTCATGGAAGGGAATAATGAGCCTGAGGAAGTACTAGTCCACTGTCTCAGGGCCTATGAGTACTGCCCTTCCCTGGGATAAGCTGACTCTTGATTCATTTGTATCCAACAGACCTGAAATTTCAAAACAAAAAGTGGCAAGGGCAGGCCAGGTACAGTAGCCCAGTGGCTAAAGTCCTCACCTTGCATGCGCCGAGATCCTATATGGGCACCAGTTCTAATCCTGGTGGCCCTGTTTCCCATCCCGCTCCCTGCTTGTGGCCTGGGAAAGTAGTCGAGGATGGCCCAAAGCCTTGGGACCCTGCAACCCGTGTGGGAGACCTGGAAGAGGCTCCGGGCTCCTGGCTTCAGATAGGTGCAGCTCCAACCGTTGCGGCCACTTGGGGGAGTGAATCAGTGAAAGGAAGATCTTTCTTCTCTATCTCTCCTCCTGTCTGTATATCTGACTTTGCAATAAAAATAAAAACAAATAATTCCTAAAAAAAAAAAAAAAGCATTGTGATAATCTCAATCAAAAGCCCATCTCAGAGGGAAAATACCTTCAATCACTAGGTAAGATTTTAAGCAGACGCCCCTTGATGAATATGACTTACTAGGAAAACTCAATGCAGTGGATATTATAATAAATCATAAATTTTCTTCATGGTTGTTGGAAATAACGTAATGTGAAACTCACCAGAATCCTTGCATGTGTAGGATACCAACAGCTACTGTGTGTTTTGTACATCTTTAAGGAGTCAGATTTTTATCTTACAACATCTGAGGCATCCTGTCCTGACAAAGTCTGACAGCTTGATGAGAAGACATGCAAACATGCCACCAATGCTGGGAAATGAACTGGGAGAAACATTCTGGAAAAGATAATAGTGCTCTCGTGACAAAACCCCTATATAGATTGGATCCATCAACAGGTTAGTGCAGTCTGAGCGTCATTCTCCTGCCTGAGAAACACAACATTCAGAATGAGCACATCCAAGCAAATATTCCAGAAAGAAAATATCCGAATGAAAACCATCAATAATATAAATGTAAGAGTGAAAATCAGCAGAAGCTTTATTAAAAGTGTCCAAAGCTCTCTTGTTGTGGTAAGAGGATGGAAATTAAATTCTTTGATGGCCAAAATCATGGAAATGGGTTAAAAAAAGGATCACATTAGCCAAGAAAACATAGCTAGGAATTAAAATAGAAAAGATTAGAATGATTAGGAGAATCGGGATCCTCTAAAAAAAAACAAAAGGGAGATGATGGAAATTATTATAAAGGAAAATGCAATTTGCACAGATAATGGGGTGAGCATGAGACTGACAGCTGATTCACACTAAGGAATTCAGTGTGACGGTGCTCCACAAGGCAACGCAGGGCAGGGGCACAGCTAGAGGTGTATCTCAGGCATGTGATTAACAATGCAATATGCTGGTTTTTTCCTGCACTTTGTGAAGTTTGTGGCATTTGTCAGTTTGTGGAATGTGTATTTGTGTGTGTTTCAAGAAGGCAGCTGAAATATATCAGCTTCAGATCTCACCAACGCTGCCTGCATCTGCAGAAGTGGCTCACCCAGTTTCAGGTGTCTTTAATTCCCATGCATCAAGGCCAAGACACTGCCCAGAATGGACCTCTATGCAAGAAAGACTGAGACCTCTCAGATAATTTAGGCTGGAAGGGAGACATATTCAGGTTATCCAAAAAAGGCCGTTTTCACCCTACTTCTCAGTGGTTAATGAAAGGGGCCAAACAGAGAGACAGTCTCTTTAGAGGCAAAAAGTGAGTCTATTTGCAACAAATAGCTAATTCTTGGACTTTTCATAAAGACCCAACATAGCAAGGTCAGGATGAGGTTGACTGATTTGAAAGCACAGAGGGAGGGGAATAGGACTAGGCAAGGCAGGTGCTTTCTGCTGTGTTCCTTCGAATCTGATGGATTTTTCTCTCAAGGTGAAGCCATCAACCGCTGCTCTCCCAGATTCTAGTAGTGCCCAAAGCCTTGTCATGTTGGATCTTTACTACAGAATCTACCTCAACTAGAGGAAGCACCAAGAGGTTGAGGTCATTAAAGACATAAAGAGCCTGAATAACTGTTGGTAAAGGCTGAAGCAACTCCTTTGGTGGTCCATTGTGTGCGTGTGGCTGGGGAAGGCACCTTTGACTCCAGCGCAGGCTCGTTTTCTGCAGAAATCTGGTCAGTACATCTTAAGAGTGATGGCAATCATCACCAAGGCTCATAGCTTGCTATGAGAATAAAAACAAACTGTTTCCAGCATGCTCAGCCCCTTGAGGCATCTCCTTAAGAGCTTCCTATGTTAAAATCCGATGCTACTGAGGCAAAATGATTTTTGGAGAGGCATCAAAGCATCAGACAGAGCTGTAGTCAGATATCTGCCTCATCTGATACTGGAAGTGGGACAGAAACTAACAATTGTAATTAGTTGAAGGCGACAAAGATGGGGCTGTTCACATAGACCCTCTGCATTATTCCAATTCTGTCTTCCTCTCTGCCTCTTGCACTATTACAGCTGTCAATAAAGCTGCAAAAAAAACTCAACACCATCAGCAGGAAAATCTTGACAATGCTTGTGTTTACCTCTGAAGAGCTCTTCAAAGGAGAGTCATTTCATAATGGGCTACAATTTTGAATTCTTTCTTATTATAAAGCAGAGTTTCTAATGCATATGCTTACTGCTAAATGACACGTAATAATTGGACATATTTATGGGACACAGAGTGCCAGTTCAGTACATGTCTACAATGTGTAATGATCAGATCATGGTAATTGGCATACCCATCACCTCAAATATTTATCCTTTATTTGTGTTGGGAACATTCAAAATCCCTCTGTAGCTATTCTGAAATATGCAATTACTAGCTGTAGGCCATAGTTACCCGTCGGTGCCATGGAACATTAGAAGTTCTTTCTCCTGTATAGTTGCACCATGTTCCCATTAACCACCCTCCCACCACGCTCCTTGGCACCTGTTGTCCACTATCATATTCCACTTCCATGAGATAAGCTCTTTAGCTGCCTTACCTGAATGAGAACATGTAACATCTGTCTGTGCCTGACCTATTCAGTAAGCAAAATGCCCTCCAAAAAACAGACTTTTTGTGGCCTATGTTTGGGTGATAAAACAGATAATCCTTTGATGGCAATAAAATGCAATAAATTCTCTTGATTAGGAAGAGGGATGGCTGTTCCAATTTCAACTTTTTCAACTATGTAAATACCTCAGGACACAACAGAGGAGCAGCATCTAATGATTGGCTTGTTTTCATAGGCTTCATGCAGGATAAAGCAAAGACACAGTAATTACTTACTGAGCCAGTGTCAGAAATAATAAACACAGGTCCTTCTGAGCTTGGCTCATCAATACTTTTAGCAATAGACCTGGGAATTTTTGGTTCTGTAATCACTCAATTGAATGCAAAACATGCAAAATTTCTCTGTATAATCTTGTCCTCAGGGTTGGTATTTACTGTTCTGGAAAGTGTGTTTTCTTGCAGAAAACGCCATCAGCTAACATTTTGTTCCTTTCCTGCCTCTCCCCCAGCCATTCCCAAAACTTTCCTGGGCACTAGTAAATTTTGACCAGATTCGCTGAAGTTTACATTTCTCTCCTGGCACCAGCTGAGTCCCTCAGGCACTGGATCGGGTGCCCTCCATGTCAGCTGAGCTGGGACCTGGCTTTCCCGAAGTCCTTTCTCCATGTGCTTCCCAGTTGGGCTTGTACAGGGAAATTTGCCACAGGTTTGGAAGCCCTGAGTACAACAGTAGGCATCCTGCTTAGATGCTCAGTGTCGGCTCTAGGGATTGGTCACTTGGCTTGGCTTGTCTGAGGGTCAATAACACGGCCTACGGCTCCAGCAGGTCCTGGGCTGGGCACACTCACAGCTCCACAGCACCAGCACCAGCACCATGAAGTTGGGTGTCGGGAAGGACAGACTCCTGCCTGCACTCATGCCTTCCACTTGTTCATATGTCCTTGCTTCACGTCCAGCTTTTCTCCCCAGCTGCCTTCCTTCATCACCTCCAACAACTTCAGGTCAAGTTCTGACATCCATGTCTCCCACGCCCCACCTCCAACTTCACCGCCTCTTGTTGCTAACATTTTTTTGATCTTCAAATCTTCTAAACTACGTTTCCTGCATCATAACATGGCAGAGGACATCACATGAAGAGACAGAGCAGGTGTGCCAGCTTGGATCTCCCTTTTGCCTATACAGTCACATCCTGGGGACCCTACCTTCAAGACCTCACCTCACGCTAATTACCTTCACAGAGGCCGCACCTCCAAATATCAGTACCACAGATTCAGGCATTACATTTCCAAAACAAGCACCTTTGGGCGACTCATTCAAACCCGAGTATGACTCATGGTAGTTGTGTTTTGTTGCCTCCTGTACCCTGCTAGATGCAATGGAGGAGTGAATTAACAGGAAATACCATAGCAAGGGAACCTGAGATGTGTTGCTCCAAGTTTGGCTTGCAAATTTTTGCCAGTGAACCCACAATCACTTGGGAGCCACGGCAGAGAACAAATTCACACCCCTTGTTGCTAACAGTCATCAAAAGTCTTTGCATTTACTCTCCCCTGTAGCCAGATCACCCATAAGAATTTATCTCGAGGAACAAGCCACGGATCATATAATACTTGGATAAATCATTTGGTGAGACATTCAGGGGAAGTATTTGAACTTCACTAGATGGTCTTTGAATTACTGTGTGGATTGTTCTGCTGATGGCACCACTTCTTAGCTGAGATAAATAACCCTGAACTCTGGGCATCATCAGGAACATCTGGAAATAGTGTCTGGGGGAGGTAGAGGGGAGAGATGAGACTATTCTCTGGAAAGAGCAGAGGGCAGAAGGATTGTCTAGTGACTGACCATCCTGAGTGTCTAGTGTGATTCCATGGGTAACATTCGTATCTCACAATTCACAGTAGGGTGTGTGCTATCTGAAGACAAGTCAAAGTACCGAGTCCTGCTTTAAATCAAGCACAAAGCCAAACAGTCAAAATACGCAATATGGAACACAGTGTGTGTTGAACAATGGAGAATTATTTACACAAGTTATAGCATCTCCACATCAAGTAATAAGCCACCATCAACAGACCATGTTGTAGAATGTTTAACAATAGGAGACACTGGGACCAGTGCGTGGCACAGTGGGTTAATCTGCCGAGTGCAACACCAGCTTCCCCAAGTGGAAAGCCAGGTTGATGTAGTCTGATTCAGCATCACACTACAGCACCTAGGAGAGCAGCCATGATGGTCCAAGTACTTGGGCCCCTGCCAATCATGTGGGAGATGAGGGTAGACACTTAACCTTGGCCCGGCCCAGCACTGTCTGTGGCAGCCACTTAGGGACTGAACCAATGGATGGAAGGTCTCCTTCTCTCTGTCTCTGTCATTCTGATATGCAAATGAATGAATGAATGAATAAGTAAGTAAACAAATGAGTCTTCCAAAAATAATCTGAAAACAAACTTCAGTGAAGAAAACACATGTCAAATGGAATATAGCAAAGAAAAATGAGAGCTGGCATTTAGTTCAGTGGTTAAAATGCCTGTGTCCCATATCTGAGGGTCCCTGCCGCCACCTGGGAGGCCTGAGTTCCTGGCTTCAGGTCGCAGCACCCCCAGGGACAGACTTGCAGGGATCACACAGAATGAGCCACTCAAGGGGAGCTCTCTCTATTTCTCAAACTAATTAACTATTTTAAAAGACTGAAAGAATAAATACCTAATACTAATAGATGAGGTAAGTTAGAATGATTTATAACTCCTTCCTTTTATTTAGTTTTAATATCGTAAGTTTCTACAACTTCCGTGTTTCTTTTGTAACAAGATAAAAAACAGGAGCTGTTTGCATATTTTAAAGGTTTATTTATTCATTTATTACAAAGGTAAAGAGAGAAAAGAGAGAGACCGAGAGATTATCTTCCCTGTTCTGGTTCACTCCCCAAATGGCCACAACAGCCAGGGCTGCACCAGGCCAAAGTCAAGAGCCAGAAACTCCATCTTGCCCCCACCCCCCCGCATGGGCAGCAGGTGTACAAGTACTTGGACCACCGTTTGCTGCCTCCCCGGGTCCATCAGCAGGGAACTGGACCAGCAGCCATGACTCAAACCAGCAATCCCTTTGCAATGCCAGAATGTTAGTCCCATATGTGTATTTTTGTAAACTGGGTGAGACTTACAGCCAAAACCCAAGCTAAGAGGTAAATGAGCAAATGGCAAACACTCCTATCTCAGGAATTGTAACTCTGATCCAGCTGTACCGTATCAACTTCTATATCTTCGGGAGGGAGGAGACCATCGACACACTCTCAGAGTCACAACAGAAGGTCCTCCAGGCCACGCCAGCCAAGTTTTCGGCAACACTTTGTTAAAAGCTGACAGTTGAGTCTGGATAACTTGACATTATCCAGAAAAGCCAAGTCTATACTTCCAAGTTGATTCCTCAGAGAAACTCTAAATGCATGGATTGTGCATTGTTCATTCCAGTATTCATTTCAGGAGGATGTCCAATTGAAATCTAGAACACAGAAAGTTAACAGGGCACATTCCTGTCACAAAGCCTTAATAATCATCAGTTCAAGGCAATCTCATCTCATCTAAACCTGATTCACTCACCACTCCTCTCGCATTATGATATTATCCCAGATATCATATCATCTCTCCCATAAACATTTTAGTACACACATTTTAAAAAGTTCTTGGATAATACATGCTGTGAAAAATCTGTGAATAGATTTCAAATCTTTTTTGCATCAGAATAAACTATTATTTTCATCCCTTTATTCTACAGGGATTTACAAGTACCCACATGTGTACGTGTGTGTATGTATGCACTTAATAACCATTATATCTTATTGTAACAAAAGCAAAGTGAGAATTTTTTAATAGCCTTAATTATCAAATTAAAATTTTGGGGTCTTTTCATAAATGCCATCTTTCTCAAGACAACCAGATCTGGAAAATGATGAAGCAATTATTTTTAAATTACTGTTGAACTTTTTCAGATATAATAATTATTTATCTGTTGTTGAGGTCTTAGGCTAAAATATTTATGAATAAAATGATAATATGGTTTGGGGTTTGCTTCAGAAGTGGGTAACCGGGTAAGAACGAGACTAAACTGACAGGTTGATCATTAGTGAAACTGACAGGAATTTATATCCAATTCCCCCAGTTCTTATAAATTTGAAAATTTCTGGAATAAAAAGTAAGGAAATAAAAGCAAATCTAAACCACACCCACTGCACTAACGTTAACATCCCCACACCTGCACATTTTCCTCATCTGCCAGATTTTTATAGGAGTGTGATGGCCAGATTTCTGTCAGAGGACTGCCTTTCCTTTACTTAAAAAGAAAAAAGTTAATTGATTGATTTGAAAGGCAAAGAGGCTTAGAGAAATAGAGACAGCTTCCATCTGCTGGTTTGCTCCCCAGCAGCCCACACTAAGTGGGGCGGTTGGACTTGGGCCCGTAGGGGTGTCACAGAGACTAACAGACCTGGTAAGGAATTGTGCCTGCAGAGCCAATGGCTGCTCCCTGCAAGCTTCCTGAACGTCAACCTGGATACTGATCACAAACTTGGCTTTCTCAGAAACAGACCTCTCTACTAACCAGACACTGTATTTGTCATTTTCTTTAAAGATTTATTTTTATTGGAAAGTTAGATATACAGACAGGAGGAGAGACAGAGATAAAGATCTTCCGTTCGATGATTCACTCCCCAAGTGACCGCAACGGCCGGTGCTACACCTATCTGAAGCCAGGAACCAGGAGCTTCTTCCAGGTCTCCCATGTGGGTGCAGGGTCCCAAGGCTTTGGGCCGTCCTTGACTGCCTTCCCAGACCACAAATGGGGAGCTGGATGGGAAGTGGGACCACCAGGATTAGAACTGGTGCCTATATGGGATCCTGGCATGTACATGGCGAGAACTTTAGCTGCTAGGCCACGCTGCCAGGCCTGACAACCTTTTCTTTCGTAAGTTTTTTTTTTTAATTGGAAAGTCAGATTTACAGAGAGAAGGAGAGACTGAGAAAAAGCTCTTCCATCCTCTGGTTCACTCTTCTAATGGCTGAGCCAATCCGAAGCCAGGAACCAGGAGCCTCCTCTGCATCTCCCACATGAGTATAGGATCTCAAGGACTTGGACCATCTTCAACTGTTTCCCCAGGCCACAAGCAGGAAGCTGGAAGGGAAGTGGAACATCCAGGACATGAACCGGCATCCACATGGGATCATGGTGGAGGCAAGGCAAATACTTTTGTCACTAGACTACAGTGCTGGCCCCCTGCTTTTTTTTTTTTTAAGATTTTTAAAAAAATATATAGGAAAGTCAGATTTATAGAGAAAAGAAGAGACAGAAAGAAAGATCCAGCAACCTTCTTAGTGCCTGTCACATCAGCTCCACCAAACCAAGCAGGACATAGGCCACATCTTTCAGAAACTGCCAGAGTGTTCTGGAAGTAATCACGCCCCTCCCCACGACCCCACACACACACTATGGGAACTTCGAGAAAACAACATCCCATTAAATAGAGAGACTGCTTGATGTGTAAGATGCACCTACCTCTGTGACCTCTCTACAAGCGGAAAACAACACTCCTGACACTAATGACTTTCAAAAATTGAATCTCCCCCAATCATCATGCCATTACACCTGTCATCAGAAGGAATGACCTCAAATTGTCCAAGTTCAGATGACCCACGCACTTCATTTTAGTTGAGTCACGTGAGTCAGTGTTTGCAAATGAAAATGCCACAGACAATGTGAGATCCTAGCTACAGGCCACATTACAGAATGCACTGATGAATCCTATTACTTATTTGTTTTGATAAACACACAGGATTTTCTGCATTCCGACCAGAGAAATCACTGGCCCCTGCACGCCTGCAGGAATGAAGAATCAGGGGACCTGTGAATAAAGTCACAGCTTGCTGAGACGGCAGACTCTGAGTAAGCAAGTCAGGCGACAGGTTTTGTCTCTAGGACCACCTCCAGGGTTATTCTGAAAAGCACTAGGCCCAAGACGTGGAGAGGGATGCCTAGGACAGGAGATGTTTATCAAATGGATGCAACGCTTTCAGAAAGCCAGAAAGTCCCTCATTTCCTCGCATACATAAACAGAGCAAGCAAAAGTGCAGGGTGATTCATGGGGGTCAGGGAGTCAAAGCAAAACACGGAGACACCCCCGTGGCCTTCAAAGTTCACCTGCGTGTATGGGAGCTCTCCGGAGATAATCACCCATCCTTTACCTGTGGAAGGCTCTCAGCATCCAGAAAATGCAGGTATTTGCAGGCAAAATTTATCAGGCACCTGTCTCCACCCTCTGACCAGCTCTTGTTGTATCTGCAAACCCCTCCTACTGCCAACTTCACAATCTTGCCCATACTTGACACAATCTCCTGACCAATTGTTAAATATCTTCCAATTGAGTCACTTTTTATACACATTCATTTGTTAAATAAGGAATGTTGACCCCATTCCTACAAATGAAAATGTGCCATCACTAACCACCAATGGAAAAAAAACCTGCACCTCATTAAGTTCTAGCTAGATCTTCTTGCCCATTGTAGCCTGTGGTCCAGTGCTCCTTACTCTCAGTTTAAAGGGGAGACGGGGCTTGCTTGTGTTAATCCAAAGGACTGAAGCCGACTTTGGGAGCGAGTGTCTTTCTCAGTCAGCATGACCCTGGCTTTGAATGCCCGGTCAGTGCCTTTGGCCTCCTTTTAACCGTCTAGATTTTCCTGCCTCATTGAGGATTCCTGGACATCCTTGGCAGGGATCCCGATGCCTAGACAATTTGCAGCACAAATAGGTCAGTACCCAGCACTGAAGCTGCCCTGTCCCCCAGCAGCATTGTTGCAGTTTCTGGCTTCTCTGTAGGACCTGGAGAGCAACTTCCCAAGCTCTCTCCTAGGAAGGGACAAAAGAGAGCTAGCAAAGGAACAAAGCCAGATCAGAAGGCAGGGAAAGCGAAAAGGCACAGCGTGAGCATGACAGGGTGGTGGGCAGGCACTGCTCGGGGCCCACCCGCAGCCAGGAGCAGCATTAGCAAGACCCTTCGAGCCTACTGGGCAGACCGCCTTCCTGTCTGCTAGGCAATGCAGGCTTGACTGCCATAGGATCTGTTCAACACAGTCGTTTGGACTCACAGTGTAGCTTGCTAGGAAAGATTCGTTCTAAATTAAAAGTCAGGATGACCTTTTGGAAGCTCTATTTCTGGAAGAACAGAACTGACTTTCTAAGATGAATGGTTCTTAATAAGTTCCATAATCACAAGACCAGTTTCTGACCGCATCCCTGGTAAGAGTGTCACGCAAGCTCACGTCCCATCTCTCTGAGCCTGCAGTGTGAGATGAACAGGTAGGAGTTGATTCCACAGGGGACAGTTCAGTAGGCACCCTATTGGCTTCAGAAATGGGGCTAGCCCTTGAGGGCAGAAACAGGGTGAATGGATGCTGTCCCAAGAACTGTGCAATACTCTAAGATGAGATGTGGTGGCAGAAGGGGCTGATGGGTAATCACAGTGAGTACGAAGTGGCAGTGTCAATAGCTCCTGGGATGTTTCCACACCAAAGGGCTTCTACTTTTACATATTTTAAGACAAGAATTCACAGAAAGAAAGATACAGTTTAAACATGAAAATCTAAGCGTCATCTTCACCTTTAAGACAGATCTGGAATGAGGCAAGAGATGAATAAAATACAAGTAAATGGAATTGGGCCCAATACAATGGCTCAGTGGATATTCTCACCTTGCAGGCACTGGGATCCCATATGGGCATCAGTTCACATTGGGACTGCTTCACTTCCCATCCAGCTCCATGCTTATGGCCTGGAAAAGCAATAGAGGGGCCTTGGGCCGCTGCAATGACAAAGGAGCTCCTGGCTCCTGGCTTTGAATCAGCTCAGCTCTGACTGACCATTGCAGCCATTTGGGGAATGGAGCAGCAGATGAAGGATCTCTTTCTCTCTCTCTTTCTCTCTCTCTCTCTCTCCTTTCCATAAATCTGATCTGTCTTTCAGATAAAAATGACTACATATTTTAAGATAAAAAAAATAAATGGAATTAAGGGTGCCCTGGTGAATGTCTTGGGTCAGAGATGAGCAGCATTTGACTTGATCCGGTCCCTACTGGTGGTTCGATGGCCTATACTGACATCTTTGTCTTCAAGGCTTTGCTTGAAAACAAAAGTGAGCATTACATAGATTGGGCAATCAACCATTTCCACAAAGGTGTTATTTACTGGCTACAATAACCTGGATGGAGCAGATACCCGAGGGGGCAGATATTTTGGCCCTTATCTTACCGAACAACCTTTGCAGGTTGTGTGAAATTGGACATGTTACCCAACTTCCGCTTACCTCAACCTCTTCATCTGCTGCACAGGAATAAGGTGGTATTTATCTCATGAGAGTTGGTGTCAGGTTTGAACTAGGAAAAGCACGTGAAATGCTTGGAAGTGGTTGGACACTTAATACCAATCAATGCCTTTTCTTACTTACTAAGGTGTCAGACCTGGGATTATAATCCACACATTCTGACATGAAAAACATTCGTTATTAATTGCATGGATTTCAAAGTCTAGCAAATCAGCATACATACCCCATTTAGGCCAAGAATCATTTGACCTCAGTTGATGTGGAGGGGATACTAGGCCACAGCATCAAAAGCAAAGGCCAAGACAGGTCTAAGCCAACTGGGTCAGAGCAACCACTGGCACGTGTGTAATCTAGGGTTGGGGAGCTGTGAGAGTACACCCTTGTTGGGTTGGGGTTCCCATGGGAGAATGCGGGGGCTGGAGTGGGGGCTGCGTTCTGGTCTGAATATGATTGCAATCTCCCTTGGAACAAGTGTGGACTGGGACTAGGTGCACCAAGCTGAGCTAGACTCCAGCACCATCTGGTGCTCTGGAGAACATGGGAAGATGTAGGACGGACTAGGCTGGGTCTCTGCCCCTACTGAGCCATGCGTGAGCAGTATCTGGGTATGGACAAGCCTTGACTGGGCTGAAACATCCAACACCAAGAACCAAAATGGATTGAAGGCCAGCAAGGAGGGCTGGCCCATGGAACCATCAGTACGTGCAAGATCTGGCATAGAGAGAGGTTCTGAAGGAGGAGCTTGGGAAACTCCTCTGTTGGGACACAGCCCCTTCAGGTGAGTACAAGAACCACAATTTGCAGCAAGCCAGACCAGACCAGAGGAAGACATCATACATATGGCATAGGTGGGGGGCAGACCAGGCTGAACCTGGTCACATCAACAACATGCGAATCTGAGTGCCAGCATAGTGTGGGTCGGGCCAGCTTCGGTCGCAACACAAACCAGTGCATATTACGGAATCCCAAGGTGAGGTGAGCTGTACCAGATGTGGTTGCAGTGCCCAAACAGCACACGTGAGAACGGGGTGTGGGGGGAGGAGGCAAAGCTGGCAGGGGAATGTGGGATCCCCTGTTGGACAACCACTCCCACTGGAGAACATGAGTTGGGATGGAGGCAGAGCAGACCAGGCAGGGCTACAACACCTGTGGGCCTCATGTCAGCTAGATTAGGGAAGGGCCATGTTGGACTGACTGTTCCAACTGGTGCAAGCAAATATTAGAGTGGGTGAGGCTTGGTTGAGCTTTGTCGCAGCATCAGATGGCAGAGGCTGGCACTGGGGGCTAATTCTGTCAAATTAAACTCCAGAAACACCTGGAGAGTGCATAATCCAGAAGTTGGAGTGGCCTAATAGGGAAAGAGTGGGCACCTCCCTCTTGGGTTACCCACTCCCACTGGAGAGCATGAAAACCAGGACAGGGGCAGGGGTGGCTAGACAGAAAGGCACCCACCAGTATGTGTGCGGGCTGGATAGTAGGGTTGGTTGGGTTGAACTAGGCTTCAATGCCCATTGACAAGTACCAGAGCTAAAGGGGATGTGGGACAGACTGAACAAGTCTGCAGTACATACTGGCATGCATGGGAACCAGGGTAGGGGGCAGGCCTGGTGGGGTTATGGGGAGTCGCAGCTCCCACTGGTTTGCATGAGGGCCGAGTAAGAAGTGGGCAGGATCGGGCTGGACTGCAACACCCATTGGTTCAAGTGGATGACAGGGCTGGAAACAGAACTGACCCAGCAATTGAAATGACCAGCGTGTGCATAAGCTGACTGGGGCAACGGACGGTACCAGACCCTGTACTGGCAAGCACACACAAGAATCAAGTCTGGGATCACCTCAGACTACGTTTCTTTGGAGATCCACCCAACTGAACTGCTGATCTCAGAACCCCAACCAGGAAGAGACTATGTCAGTCAGTGGATTCTGAATAGGTTTCATTGTGATTGGAAGGGCAAGATTGGCAGCAATTCAGACCTGTTGAACTATCAAAATTGTTTGAGCAGGACCCTCGGAGCGTGCCTCACATTGGGGACCTGGAATGGGTGGGAGGCTGGGTGGGGCTTTTCCTTTGTTTCCTCCCTGACCCCAGATACAAGGGGAAAAATGATATTAGTGTGGAAACAATGATCTTACCCAGTTTCCTATAGCCCTTGACCCTTTGCACCCTAATCAACTATGTAAGATTTTTTTAAAAATAATAAATCAAAATTTTAAAAAATCATAGGAGAGAAAAAAATAATAAAACAAATTTTTAAAAGAATGATGTGGAGGACCAGGAAAATAATATCCGATTGGAATGTCCTGATTGGATAGTCTTAAAATGTTACATGAGTTTTATAGAAATAATGCCCGCTCATTTTCTATATAAGGGATACAGATAAGTAAATTTATTAAAATATAGGAATCAATCCTGTCACCCAAAGAAAATCACTCTTGGGTTGGTATGGGGTAAAATTAATTTTTTCCTGAGTAGGAACCATGCAGACTTGGTTTTCTCAGCTAACCCTGCTTGAAATACTAGCTTAGTGCAAGAAAGCACTCAATGTTAGTCAACTTAGTTGAACAGGCAAGGAGCCAGCCCCTAGATGTCAGGATAAATATCAGGGTGTAGCAACTGGATTTGTTGGTGGAGACAAATGACTTGAGCAGATGCCCGGATGAAGGTGTGAGAGCAAACATCTGCTCGCCTGTTTGCTAAGGTGTTTGGTAATCGGGAAGATGGCGCAAACATGCAAATGGAGCAACTTCTATTGAGATTCAGAGCATGAACACTGGTGTCAACATTGTGCAGCTAATTAGATGTGCAGTGTTAGACTGTGACTCTAATTCTACCAAATGAAAGCAGAATGCTGCTCTTCATCAGAGTGCACTCCCAGTCTTCCAGCCACGTGTGGCCTCCTTCCCATCCCTCCAACAACACAAGTGGGAACGGACCACAGTAACCAAGTCCCGGTTGCTTACATTGTGTAGCACACATGTCACTGATTTTAAAGGCCTTAATTATGTGACATTTCCCTGCAATGCAAAAAACTGTGCCAGTTCACATGGCCATCTCTCCAGCCCTAGAAAGCTGTTCTTCTCCCAGCTTCCTCTCCACCAGGATTTCCAAGGCCAATTTCATGCGCCATGATGTCATTTTTGCAACCACAAGGAAGGTGTTCTTTTAGCTACTGTTTTCCACCGTCCTAGTCAGTGTGTAAAATGGACTCCTTCCTGACAACATTTCCTCTGTGAATGCAGAAACTAAGCCACTATCTTTTTTTATCTAAAAATTTATTTATTTTTAATTGAAAGGCAGATATACAGAAAGGAGGAGAGACAGAGGAAGATCTTCCGTCCGATGGTTCACTCCCCAAGTGACCACAACAGTACTGCGCTAATCCGAAGCTGGGAGCCAGGAGCTCTTCCAGGTCTCCCATGTGGGTGCAGGGTCCCAAGGCTTTGGGCCGTCCTCGACTGCTTTCTCAGGTCACAAGCAGGGAGCTGGATGGGAAGCTGGGCCGCTGGGATTAGAACCGGCGCCCATATGAGATCCTGGTGTGTGCAAGGCGAGGACTACCACTATGCTATTGTTCCGGGCCCCTAAGCCACTATCTTTAAAGGGGATCTGTGAGGGGCTTGAAGTTAATGGGAAGAAAATAAAACGATAAAAGAAAATAAAACAAGAAAGTCCATGTGCTCCTCCATCTTTCACAGGCCTTCTCCCTCGTGGTCCTCCGTCTGCATCTTCCATGTACGTTAAGTTGATGGCTTCTTTTCCTCAGAGACATTCTCTAAGAGAATCTCTATTTGGAGTAAGAACATCAACCTCTAAACTTCCCCATTCTCGCCTTATTACTGCCGGAGAACTGTCTGTGGAACCGCACTTTGGTCCCAGCTCCCGCTTCCCTATAAGGCTGATAGACAATGACCTTCAATCAAACGTTATTCCCAGACCTTATGTGAGTTCCCTAACAGGAGTGGGGAAGCTTTCCTCTGGCAAGGATCATTGGGATATGTACAACATTATCTGTGGGCCATATAAAGTTATCAACTTTTAAAAAATTAGCCTGCTTTAGACTCATTAAATTTTCAGTCCTTTCTGTGGTTGAATTGGCAGGACAGATTTCATGTGCCTTATATGGCCTGTGGCTGGATGTTCCCCTCCCCTACCTCGTATCACCGAGATCCTGGTCTGATGTGACCAAATGCAGTTCTTCTGCACCTCTTCTTAAGCATGAACTACCTCCCAGCGCAGCTCCCAGTCCTCAGGGACGGCAGTTTAACATGCTTGCACACGCAAATACATGCTCGCTCACTCGCCCCCTCTCTCCCTCACACACACTACACTTGATCTTAGCCAAAAGGCCGAGAAGCGATCTCTCCCTCACACACACAACCTCCCAAGAACAAGCAAGAAGCACACAGAGGTTGACACTCTAAAAGGAAAAGAACTGCACCTTGCACTAATACCTAAACAAAGTCATCAAGTTTACGGAATTTTTAAATACCCACCCCATCGTGGCTGCCCACCTCTCAGTTTCGGCACACCCAGTCCAGGCTACCAGGTAAGTTTGCAGCTCCACATTTTCCACAAGGAGAAACCAAGCGCTCCTGCTGCCTGACCACAGAGTCTTTGTGGCTCTTTCCCAAAAAACATTAGGACAAGCAAATTGAAAGGTAAATCAAACTCCTCGTTCCTCCGTGAAGGAACATTGCATTCTGGAAAGTTGAAATTGTAGGGTTGTTGTGTGCCAACTAATATCCACCTGCAGAGGGAAACAAAAGGCAATTCTCATTGATCATTTTAAATATAAGCTCACCTACTGTAACCTGAAATGACTTGACTCCCAGGGGTTTATCCCAGTGAAGAGGAAAGTTCCCCAAGACACAAATGACATATATATATATATATATATATATATATATATATATATATATATATGCCAGGTCCTTGATACAAAGTCATCAGATTTTTGTATTTTACTTCTTTAATTAGTTTTTAACAGATTCTATCTGATTTGTACACACAATTCTAAGAACATCATAAAATTCCCTTCATACCACCTTTCTTCCATTTCTTTTAAGTTTTTGAAGCAGCATATTTTAAATTTACAATACTGTAAAAAAGCTTAATGATTCACAGAATAAAAATTTAACAAGTCAAAAGCAAAAAGACTCTAATTTTGTGGAAATAAAGCAATTGGATATAAACAGTAACTGAATGCAAAAAAATGCCCGTTTCACCCATATGCCATAATTTTTTAAGTAATCAGGCCTGGCACACCAGCCAGGTAGATAAATCCTCCCCTTGTAAGTAGAAGCATCCCATATGGGCGCCAGTTTGTGTTCTGGCTGCTCCACAACTCATCTAGTTCCCTACCTGTAGCCGGGAAAGGAGCAGAGGATAGCCCAAAGCTTTGCGACCCTGAACTCATGTGGGAGAGCCAGAAGGAGCTCCTGGCTTTGGATCAGCCCGGCTCTGGCTGCTGCAGCCACTTGTGGAGTGAACAGAAGTACTGCTTTCCCAGGGAGCTAGAAGGGAAGTGGAAATGCCAGAATAGAAGCTGGCACCCACATGGGATCCCAGTGGATACAAGGCAAGGACTTTAGCCCCTAGGCTACCTCACTAGGCCCCAAAACAAATAAATAAAAAAAAAACTGTCATAGTGTAACACTGTTAACCATAGGTTTAACAAAGGTATAAAGTAAAGTTTTAGAAAGCTACATGGACAGGACATCATATTAAGCGAAGTAAGCTGAGCCCAGAAAGACAAAGACTACCTGTTCTCCCTTATTTGTGAGAGCTAAAATGTAAGAAAGAAAGAAAAAGAAGGTAGAAGAGAGAGAGAGAGAGAGAGAGAGAGAGAGAGAGAGAGAGAGAGAGAGAGAATGGTGGAAAGAAGGGAGGAAGGAAGGAACAGATGGGCTGAATCATTATGAAAATAATGCATTGATGAAGTGGTTTGCATCTCACTGCTGTCCACATCCTGCCTACACTCCTCCCTCCATTTCTTTCACTTTCTCCCCTTCCTTAGCTACAGGCAGTTGTGTTTACTAACTGGAAATCATTAACTGTACAGCTGCTGAGACAGGTTGGCTTCCCGATGCACACTAAATCCTTGGGTCTCCATTGCACAAGGAAACAGACAGCAGGGCTGCGGTGCCTGCAGGTGCCAGGCAGGTAACTGCCCCCAGGCAGCATAAGAAAGCCCAGCACTTTCAAAACCCACAGGGAAAGATGAGAATCATCTCTGTGGAACATCCAACAACCTCTGAGAAATGTTCAGAAAAAAAATGAAATTTTTCTCACACGCTAAATTCGTACTCTGAAACATTTAGGCCATATTAGCAGGAAAGCTTCTAACTTCTCGCTGTGAAGTATGATATTAGTTGCAGTGTTGTTTAGATTTTTGTCACAATGTCTTCTTAATTTGCTGCATTTTTTATCATGAATGGATACTGGATTTTGTCAAATGCTTTTTCTGCATCATTTGATATGAAGGTCATTTTTAAATCCTTTATACTGTAAGTGTGATAAAATAACTAAAGGAATTGGTTACATCAGCTTTTCTTCAGAGAAAGCTTTTGTTGTTTATTTCCAATTTTTCACTTCTACCCTGTTACGAGTTTTTGACACTCTAAAAATTCAAGATTTGGGTGAGATCAGAAAGATTTTGCATTCTTACAAGAATGACATCTACACCCACACACACATTTACACACATACCCACAAGATCTTCAAAAAGTTCGTACAAAGTTTTATTACCAAAAAGGTATATGTCCATTTCTAATAAAAACATTTACACCAAAAAGGAATTTATCTTTTCACTCCATTTTCACATAAACTTTTTGAAATCCTTTCATTTACCACATCGTCTTTATCCACTCACCTGTCAGCAAATGCCTAGGTGGGCGCTGCAATGAACATGGAAGTTCTTTCATCCTTTGTATGTGTGTAGCCAGAAGTGAGATTGCTGCAAGCTTTTGAGTTTTAGATTTAGCTTCTTGGGGGATTGCCTGACTGGGTTTTACAGAGGTCTTACCAACTGACATCTCCAACAGCGAAGTCAAGGTTCCCTTCATCCACCTCTCCGCCAGCACTTGTCATCTTACGTCATCTTGGTGACAGTTACTCTAGTGAGATGATCTCCACTTGTGGCTTGAATACGCGCTTCTCAGATGATTACTGGCATTAACCATTTGGCATCAACCATTGTCTTCTTTTGACAATGTCTGTTCAGGCCTTTTACCCATGTTTTAATCATGCTATTTCCTTGCTTTTCAGTTCTCTGAGATAGATTTTCTTTTCTCTAAATCCGTAAGTTCTAAGTATGTGATTTACAGAATTCCTCCAGAAATCCCTTAATCCAAGGCTTTAATTTTGACATTCACTCTTTCAGTTACTAATGCACTCAACCAATCATGCAATCAATCTTATTCATTCTTTGATTTAATCCTATTCAGTTGCATCCACCCATCCAATTATTCATTTTTTCAATTTAACCTTCATTTAATAAATCACAAACCCACTCAATCACATACTCATTGAAAGCATTACTTCAGTCATTTGTATTGCCAGTCAAATAATCAATCACTGATACCTCCTCAATCTATGGTTTGGGTTTTGATATTCACCCAGTTCCTCATTTACTTAATCATCTGGTCATGTTCTCATTCAATCACATTCATTCAGTCTGTTTCAGTCAGTCATTTCTCTGTCTACTGATTAATCTTTACTAGCTCTAGAGCTGTGGATAAAGAGAACAACTCGATCCTTAAACTCAGGATCTCACAGTCTGATGAGGGTGCTTTCTTTTCGTAGTACACAAAGCTTGTGTTCTCTGTGGGAGAAAAAAGTGACTGGTGGTCAAGAAAAACCACCCAAAACTGACATGGTATTTTGGTTTTTCTTAAAAAAAAAAAAAAAAAAAAAAAAAACAGGAGCTGGTACTACATGCCACTTAGAGCTGGTTTAAGAGTTCAGGGATACCTTATGTAAGTCCACCATGGGGAGAAAAAATATTGAACCTTCATCCCATTGAAGTTTTTTGTTTTTTTTTAAATAGAAAGGTTTCTTTTTTTTTTTTCAAAGATTTATTTTTTTTATTACAAAGTCAGATATACAGAGAGGAGGAGAGACAGATAGGAAGATCTTCCGTCCGATGATTCACTCCCCAAGTGAGCCGCAATGGCCGGTGCTGTGCCAATCCGATGCCGGGAACCTGGAACCTCCTCCGGGTCTCCCACGCGGGTGCAGGGTCCCAAATCTCTGGGCCGTCCTCGACTGCTTTCCCAGGCCACAAGCAGGAAGCTGGATGGGAAGTGGAGCTGCCGGGATTAGAACCGGTGCCCATATGGGATCCCGGGGCTTTCAAGGCGAGGACTTTAGCCGCTAGGCTACGCCACCGGGCCCCATCCCATTGAAGTTAACGAACTTGTAACAAAGGTATCAGTGTGACATTAGGGTGGTGAAAAAGAGTGTCCAACATCTTACTGTAGGAATAAATACCAGCATGCATCCTGTGTGGCTCTAATGAAAACACAATAAGGACTAGATCATTGTTAGTTACGGGCAGTAGCAATCACAGTGATAAAAGGGACATTGACGATCTCAGGCGATTACAAGCAATCAGTCTCTTCTGGAAGATTGATCATAGGTTACATCACAAGATCTTCTTATGAACGGTACAAATAACTAGGCAATGCAATAAGGTAAAATTCACAGGTAAAATCCTTAGATTTGACATCATGTTATTTTATATTAGAGCAAACACGCAGCAAAACAGGTGATAACCTCCTACATTGTTGGGAAATACCTCAGTGGCAGCATGACGGACTTACGAAAATTCACAAAAGACACCCATTGTAAGACTGGGTGAGATCCCAGTGACTATTAAACTGTGTCATGAAATAAATAAAATCAAAAGAGAGAAAAAAAAAAGAGTTCAGGGATCCCATATGGGCGCCGGTTCTAATCCCGGCTGCTCCACTTCCGTCTCAGCTCCCTGCTTGTGGCCCGAGAAAGCAGCAGAGGTCAACCCAAAGCTGCATGGGAGACCCAGAAGAAACTCCTGGCTCCTGGCCTCAGATCGACTTGGCTCCAGCTATTGCAGCCACTTGGAGAATGGGCCAGCAGACAGAAGATCTTTCTCTCTGTCTCTCCTCCTCTCTACAAATCTGACTTTTCAATTAAAATAATTAAATTTTTTTAAAAAGAGAGTTCAGGTTGATCTGGGTGCAAGTCCCAATGCTATCACTAGATGTGTCTCTTGACAAACATTAGCATTTCTGAGATTTAATTTGGGCCTGACACGGTGGCCTAATAGCTAAAGCCTTCGCCTTGCACACACCGGGATCTCATATGGGCGCCGGTTCTAATCCCGGCAGCTCCACTTCCCATCCAGCTCCCTGCTTGTGGCCTGGGAAAGCAGTTGAGGACGGCCCAAAGCCTTGAGACCCTGCACCCGCGTGGGAGACCTGGAAGAAGTTCCTGGCTCCTGGCTCCGGATTGGCACAGCACCAACCGTTGCGCTTACTTGGGGAGTGATTCATCGGATGAAAGATCTTCCTCTCTATCTCTCCTCCTGTCTGTATATCTGACTTTGCAATAAAAAATAAATAAACCTTGAAAAAAAAAAAGAAGACCTAGATGGAGTTCCTGGAACCTGACTAGGGTCTGACCATTGTCTTGTTTTTGTTTTTGTTTTGAGAATTGTATTTCTTTATTTGAAAAGCATAGTGGCAGGGTTGTGTGATGAGAGAGACAGTGACAGAAGTGGAGCAGCTGGGACTTGAACCCATAACCATATGGGATGCTGGTATTACAGGCAGTGGTTTAACCCATTATGACTCATGTCTTCTTACAGCTGTGTTGACACCTCCTTCTTAAAATGATATTAGTAAATATTTAGTTTCAATATTCAATAGCTTCAATATTCTCATTTCAGTTGACTCAGGAAGCCAGAAAAATCACAGTTAACCACAAATTGGGAAAGACAACATAGGAAAGGGGATGAAGGGTAGAAGGATTTCCGTTTATTAAGCTCTGGATATCAGTTCAGCCTTTGTTTTGACACAGAGGTTCTCTGTGATTTTAGAGGGGTTGATACTCCTGAGCTCCTATTTGCAAGCCGATCAGAACCTACAGTTTATAGGAAAACGGGCACACATCGCCTCTTGGCCTTTTGGCTAAGATCAAGTGTAAGAAAATGGGCACAAAAGCTCATCTCCTGAGGGCACTTGCTAACACTCCCAGATCTTTTTCCATAACGGAAAAAATGTGACTTTCATATGCCTCAAATCTTTGTTGGCAACAAAATAGGGAAACACACGCACCAAGTCAGTTGACCTGGAGTACCTTATGTCGGCTGTCTCCTAAATCTTGTCTGATTCCCCAGAGACCACTTTCATGGCTTTTTTTTTTTTTTTTTTTTGACACATCCATGTTTTTTGTTTTTGTTTTTGTTTTTTTGTTTGCTTTTCTTTTTCATCTCTTATGAACTAAAGCATACCATATTGGACAGGCCAGCCATTGCACACTTAGGCATTAACCCAAGAGAAATGAAAGCAAATGTGCCTACACGACCTGACACAGAACTGTTGATGGAAACTGCAAAGCAACCCAACACAGAAATAACACTTCCACAAATGGAAGACTGACTGTAGCATAAACAACGAATTACAGCTGGCAAGGAAACAAGTGGTGAAGTAATTGAATCTCAGATAGACCATGTGGAGTGAAAGAAGTCAGCCTAAAAAACGCGCATTCATTGGTTCTGCTAGCATCAAGTACAAATTCAGGGAACTAATCTGCTGATCACCCAAAGGGCCAGGAGCTCTTAGCAGAGGGATGGATTGGGAAAGGGAGAGAGGATACCTTCTATGAGGAGAATTCTGTCTCTTGATCAACGTGGTGGTTTGCTGGCAAAACATGTTCACCCCCACACTCAGCAAACCATATATTCAAAATTAGAATATCCTATTCTCTATAAATTATGCTTCATTAGAAAAAAGAGAAAGAATATTAGGGGAGGGAGAAGAAAGAAAAGAATTCCCATTGAGATATAAAAAAGGGAGGGTGTGCGGGTCCCTGCAGTAATTTGAGCTCCATATTTGGTCTATGGGTTCCGACAAATTTTTATTATCAGAGTATTATTGAAAGTTATCACGGGCAAGATGACAGCAAAAAGAGACAGACTTTCTGAAATAAGGTTCTCCATGATTTTTTTTTTTTTTAACTGCGTTTTTCGGTCATTATCTTGAGAGAAAACAAGCAGCTGGGGCTCTTAACAAAGAGGTTTAATAGGGTCCTAAAAAAAAAAAAAAAAAGACGATGTAGAAGCGAGGGAAGAAATGGAGGCAAACAGTGCATGTTTCGGTGCCAGCCGCAGAAAACCAAGCCTCACAAGGTGAAGCCCACCTCTCTTCTCTGCCAGCCACATCGGAAGGGGCCTCACACTCGATCATGGAGGGCCCCCTAATTATCGGAGTGATTTGAAGCGTATTGTTCAAAACATTCTGAAACCCGAAATTGCGGCAGTGAATGCATTGACGTCCCAGGCTCTCGTCTGTAAAACTAGATGTAACTGCACGAGGAAAGCCAGCGTGCAGCTCTTCGGGGTGCCTGGTGCCTTGTCCCGGGAGGGGCACATGCTGCTCCGCTTGAGTTGCTGCCCTGGTACATCCACCACGTTGGTGCCCCTGACTGCAAAGTTTTCTTGTGACACTCCCTCCTCACCGTCCGCAAGCCAACTTGTTCCTCTCTCGCTGTTCTTTCGAGTTATACACAAAATTAGCAAAATACAAGTCACAAATGAACCGTGAGGACATCACGGCCATGTTCTGAAAAGCAAAAACCACAGAGGCCTGGGCTCCGCTGGGTAGGTTTCTCTCCCCTTCTGAGACCCCCACACATGCAGGCTGTTTAATTGCAACATTTGGATGTGAGATGGTGGGGCAGAAAAGCCTGGAAACAAAGAAATCCAAGCTGCCTTGGGAATTCTACCGAGACCAAATTAACTCCACAGGCAACAATACAGGTGCTGCTTTTCCCTTTAGCACAGAGATTAGCCGAGATGCTGGCGAAATCCATTCTGTTTAGAGGGAAATGAATTATGTAAATGTAATTTATAGCATTAATTTCAGCTTGTATATTTCATCTACTCTGATGAAGAAAAGCTTCCGTGCAGCGAATCCTTCTGAGGTTGTTTAATACGTTAAAATAAATATTGAGCAGCTGACGGAAAACATGTTCTTTGCATTACAAAAGCTGTTTTGAAACAATTATTGAAGTGCCTGCTGAATATTTACAATCATGAGTTTTCAACGCAGCTAGATTTTTTGCTCCAAAATGCATCTGTGTGCCATGCGTTCAAAGCGATTTCTGAAGGCAGCACATCAAAACGTGCGTACCATGTAGGGACACAAGCACCTCGGGGTGAGAGGGGAGCACTTTGGCAAAATAGGCCTATTTACCACCACCCGTAAGGCCACAAGAAACACAAATTTGAGGTGCTTTATGCTACACCCAGGGTCTTGCCACTCCCTCACAGCCAGCTGGCTCAGGCATTTACCATGCAGACTCAGATATTAAAGGGAAAAAAAGAACATGTGCTATAGATACAATCGACTTAAGAATGAATGCAAGGCTCTACACAAGGTATTTAAAAAACATCAGAGCATGGGATGAAAGTGGAGAGGACAACCAAACGTTGTCATTAACAAGGAGACAGCGTGCTTGCCCCACTTCCTTCCCAGAAGGCCTTTCTGTGGCCCTCCAACAGCACTCTGTGTACAGGCTCATTCCACTAATTCTGGCATCTTAACTAGGCAGACTTGTGTGTTTTTTGTTTTGGTTTGGTTTGGTTTTGTCCCTCTCCCATCCTTGTTTGTTTTTATTTATTTAAGAGACAGAGCTCACATCTGCTGATTCATTCCACAAACACTCACAGCCGTCCCTGATTGGGGCTGAAGCTAGGAACTCCATCCAGGTCTCCAAAGGGTGGCAGGGATCCCTGCCCTTGGGCCATCATACCTACTTTCCAGCAGCTGGAGTTAGAAGCAGGTCTCAACCACAGGCTCTTCAACATAGGCTGCAGGTGCCGTACTGGTCCAAAGGCTGGCTGTTACATTCCATCGGGAGCCGATCTTCATTTCTCAGGGAAAGTTCCCTGGTAGAGGGCTGGGAAATCTTTGCACCATCAAGGACCATGATTATCAATTTTAAAATTAGCCTGCCATAGATTTATTGAATTTCAGTTGCAGTTGCCTTGACACGGCTGCACCAAGTGGTTTCTCCAGTCTTCTATGGCCACAGGCCAGTCATCCCCCGTCCCCAGCTTTCTCCTGTCTCAGGTTCCTATTGCTGTGGGTGTGGCTCTCTCTTCAGGCACTGATTGTACATGCTTAGAATAATCTCAAGGCAGGCATTGGCAGGAAGGCAAAATTTTCATTTGGGACATTCACATCCATTTCAGGGTATCCAGTTCAAGTCCCAGCTCCTCCATTTTTTTCCTCCTTTTAAAGATTTATTAACTTATTTAAACAAGTTACAGTGAGAGAAGGAGAGTCAGAGAACCAGAGAGAATAAATCTCCAATCCTCTGGTTAACTCCTCAGATGGTCACAATGGTTGGGCTGTGCTAGGCAGAAGTCAAGAGCCAGGAGCTTCTCCTAGATCTCCCACGTGGGTAGTAGGGGCATAACCACTTGGGCCATCCTCTGCAGCTTTCCCCAAACCATTATCAGGGAGCTGGATCAGAACTGGAACAGCAGGCCTCAGCACAATGGCTCAGTGCCTAAATCCTCACCTTGGGTACCAGTTTGTGACCCAGCTGCTCCACATCTCATGCTTGTAGTCTTAGAAAGCAGTGGAGAATGGCCCAAAGCCTTAGGACCCTGCATCCATGTGGGGGACCCAGAGGAGGCTCCTGGTTTCAGGATTGGCTCAGCTGTGGCATTGCGTCCACTTGGGAAATGAAAAGGCAGATGGAAGATCTTTCTCTTTGTCTCTCCTTCTCTCTGTAGATCTGCCTTTTTAATGAAATAAATTAATCTTTAAAAAAAATGGAACAGCTGGGACATGAACCAGCACCCATATGACTGGGATGCCAGCATTGCAGGCAGCGGCTTCATGTGCTATGCCACAAAATGCCAGCTTCCCCAATTCTCTGCTTCTGCTCCAGCTTCCTGCTAAGGCACAGCCAGCAAAGCAGCAAGTAATAGTTGAGTAGTTAGGACCCTGCCACCCACAGGAAAGAACTGGATTGCATTCTGGGCTTCTGACTTTGGCCTGGCTCGCCTTGGCCATTACAAACATTTGTGGAATTGTGGAATGAATCAATGGATGGAAGATCTCTATCTGTCAATCTCTTTCCCTCTCAAATAAAGTGAAAATAAATATTTTTTTTAAATAAAAGAAGCACAAAAAAGAAACTTGCTCATTCAAACCTCCCTGATACGAAATCCCTAACCTTGGACCCTCAAGTCTGGACTAAGCTCAGCAGTGGTACTGGCACTGGTAAATTAGCTTAAACCTGCCCTTCCCATGCTCACTCCTGTGGCCATAATTCCCCTGAAGCTTTTATTCTCAAATCTTTCAGGCCTCTAAGACCTAAAGAAAAGGGAAAGGAAGACGTGGCAAAATATCGGTGCTTTGCAGGAGTCCCCTCATCCTTGGCTTAACTTTTCAAGGTTTCAGTTACCCTGGTGCATTGGCCTAATGGCTGAATCCCTGCCTTGAACGCTCAGGATACCGTGTGGGTGCCAGTTTGTGTCCTGGCTGCTCCATTTCCCTTCCAGTTCCCTGCCTGTGGCCTGGGAAGGCAGTGGAGGATGGCTCAGGGCCTCGGGACCCTGCACCTGTGTAGGAGGCCTGGGGGAGGCTCCTGGCTCCTGGCTTCAGATAGACTCAGCTCTGGCCATTATGGCTACTTGGGGAGTGAACCAGCAGATGGAAGATCTTCCTCTGTGTCTCATCTTGTCTCTGTAAATCTGCCTTTCCAATGAAAATGAATAAATATTAAAAAATAAATCAATAAAAAGCAAAAAGCTTCTTAAAGATTTAATGTTTTCAAGCATCAAATTTATTACATGTTGAAATTAATTTCTTTCCAAGGCAATGCCATCTTGAAATTATAATAGGATTAAATTGAAACACATGATTTGATATGCAACTTTCTATGTAAGGGTTTTATAAAAACATGACATGAATAAAAATGAAGCAAAGTGTTATAGTCAAAGCAAAGTCACATTTTATTCTAACGTAAGGGTCCTCTGGCTGTTATAGTATGATTTTAACAGGAATGATGAGTGATGGGATAGGCTTTTAACCTAGTGGTTAAGACACCATCATGCCACATCAGAGTGCCTGGACGCAAATCCAGTCTGAGCTCCTGACTCCAGCTTCCTGCTGATAAGGAACCCAGGGGACATTGGTGATGGTTCAAGGCAGCTGGGCTCCTGCCACCCAGTGGGTGACCTGGATTGAATTTCCGGCTCCCAGCCATGGCCTCGGTGACTAGGAGCATTCACAGAGTCAATCAGTGGGTAGGAATTCATTTTCTCTCCCTCATAAATAAAAGAATTTAAAATGGTAAAATAAACCTAAAAATTAAAAAGAAAATACAGGTGTCCTCCACTATACAGTGTTCAATAATGGCAGTCAATAGTCACATGTGGCTAATTAAAATTAAATCAAGTTTAAAATTCAGACTCTCATCTGCATTAGTCACATTTCAACTAACAGGTACGCAGGTGTGGCAACTGGCTGCCTTACTAACACCAGGAGAAAACATACTCAGCACCCCAGAAGGGGCTGTAGGGCAGCTGTGGCTGAGGCAAGCACACACGACAACATCCTACATCAAAGATAAATATTTCACACTTAGTAGGCAGTGCTTAGAGAAAGGATTTGGGGGCATCAAAGAGACATTAGAGACAATATTGAATAAATTAAGTATGCGTGATAATGAGCAGATTTACCTTAAAACACACAGCTTCAGAATGGGTTATACTAACAGTAGGCAATAAACTTTCAAACTATTTGACACAAAAAATGACTTCCTAAGGATATAAAATAGGCGTTGTGACACAGCAGCTTAAGCCTCCACTTGCCATGACCACCTTTCATATACAGGTTATACAGTTCTATCCCGGTTCCTATTCTTTTTTTTAAAAACTTATTTATTTTTATTGCAAAGTCAGATATACAGAGAGGAGGAGAGAGAGAGGAAGATCTTCCCTCCGATAATTCACTCCCCAAGTGACCGCAACGGCCGGTGCTGTGCCAATCCGATGCCGGGAACCTGGAACCTCCTCCGGGTCTCCCACATGGGTGCAGGATCCCAAGGCTTTGGGGTATCCCTGACTGCTTTCCCAGGTCACAAGCAGGGAGGTGAATGGGAAGCAGGGCAGCAGGGGTTAGAACCGATGCCCATATGGGATCCTGGCACGTTCAAGGTGAGGACTTAGCTGCTAGGCCATCGCGCGGTTTTCCGGTTCCTACTCTTGCAACTCAGCTCCCTGCTTCTGCTCCTGGAAGGCAGTAGAAAACAGCCTAAGTGCTTGGGTCCCTGCCCAGATGGTATTTGCAAAGTGTTTTACATCTTACGTTGTACACTTCTGAGGATCACTGTGTGTGGTTGTTGAGGCTGTACACTGAACAATTCTAGAAGCATCATTCACATAGCCTGCACGGTGAGCTCTAGAACGGCATTGGGGACAAGCTGCGCAAAAACTAAAGCATCCCTGTATTCCCTGCCTGTTCCTCTCTCCACACCACGCCCCCAACACACACACTCAACAATTCTAATTTAGACCATTGCTCAGTGTCACACAATCAGCAGTTATTTGGCTGACAATTTGGGACTCCACACTGATTTTTCTAAATCCGAAGATTTCTTTTGACTGCAGTATTCCAGTTTCTGAATAGGTAATCAAATGCAGATTCACACCCAAACGATGTGCCTTTGGTTTCAGAGTCTAGCTCCAGCACAAACCCAGTTGCTCAGTTGAAATTAGGGACGTGGGGACACAGGTGGCACTGGAAAGAGGACTCCTGTGTGTGTGTGTGTGTGTTTACACACATGTGCACACTTTTTCATTTATTTAAATGACAGAGACAAGGCTCTCCCATACTCTGGTTCACTCCCCAAATGCCTCCAACAACCTCCAACATGGGTCGGATCAAAGCCAGGAACTGGAACTCCACCCAGGTCTTCCAAGAGAGAGCCATTGCTAGGGCTCTCCTGGAGTGTTCATGAGCAGGAAATTGCGACTGGATGTGCAGGTGGGATACAAACGCCAGTGCCCCATATCGAACGCAGGTGTCTCAAGTGGAGTGGCATCCCTGCTGGCTCAAATGCCCACCCCAAAAGGCACATTTTCGAGGTGAAGAATTTCAGTGAGTATTCTATCAATCTGTGTTACCCCCAGAACCCAAGAAGACAGACTGTTCAGAAAAATGTTTCTAGCACATGGGTGTGTGTATAGAAAACACCACTGCAAACTGTCACATAAATAATAGAGTTAGTGCAGCACGTGCCCCTCTCTCCCCCAAGAACTCAGGCTGCATGGAGACCATTATTTCATCACGCCCGACAGGTGCCTTGGTGATGCCAGGAGTTGTAATCTTGGCCAAACTTGTGCGCGTTTTCTGCTGCTGAGGACAGGAACAAACGTAAATTCTCTGTGGAGGTAGCTGGGCTCTGTGACTGAATATATGATACCGGGGGTTGGGATGGCAGAGCTCTTGTAACCAGGACGTCAGCACAGCCTTTAGGGGACGGCAGCAGCTGTGAAGGAACAGATCTGCTTCTTGGAAGTTCAGCCCAGGGCATTCAGAGAATGATTAAAAAAAAACAAGTAGTCTGAGTCTGGGAGGGTGGGCAAGAAAAGGAAGAAGAGAAAGCAGGTGCCAACATAAACCGAGTTTTCTGAGGTTCATAGACAACCCACATTCTGAAAAATCTATGCATGGATCACACGTTATTTTTGCAGAAAAAAAAATAAATGTTTAAAGATTCATTTATTTGAAAGGCAGAATTACAGAGAGAAATCTTCATCTGGTTCACTCCCTAAACGGCCATGATGGCCAGAGCTGAGCCAGGCCAAAGCCAAGAGCTTCATCCAGATCTCCCACGTAGGTGCCGGAGACCCCCCTCTTGGGCTATCTTCTGCTTTTTTTCTCCAGGCCATTAACGGGGAGTTGGATCAGAAGAGGAAAAGGCAGGACCTGAAACTGCACTGTGGAATGCCAGAAACAGAGGTGGCAGCTTAACCCGTTACAACACAGCACCAACACCACACCCATTAACTGTCTGAAATTTCCCTCCTGCGATACAAGAAAATGAATGGCTCGGGCAGCTGCCAGTCCACTGTAGCCACAGATATGTCCTTGGGTCCCAGAATGTAGCAGGGGTCCTAGCTCCTCTTTGCTATTCTCTCATAACCTGAATCACCAGGGTTGCAATTCCACCAAGCAATCACACACACACACACACACACACACACACACACACACACACAGGTCCATTCCTCACCCATTCCCCAGTGACTCCAACAGGTATTCCCACCCACTTTCTCTCCCCTGTATCACTCCTAAGTACCTAAGCCTGTCTTCCAGCAGCAGCACCTGTTTTCATTTGCCACTGGGACTGCTGCTGACTCTTCAGACCAGCTTGGTTGCCTGCTACTGGGCCCAGCAGTACCATGGAATTAACACCCTTGGGAGCAGCCCTGCACCAGTCATAAACAGGCCAGCTCCCTTGGCACATGGTGTTTCCTGTCAACTTCAGTTCCCTTGGCCCCAGAGGCAACTTGCCTGAAAACACATCGGCGGCTGGCTGCTTTTCCAGCCCCGTCTTTTCCCCTCAGTAGACCTGCTGCTGGGAACCCAAATTAAGATGCTCCTATGGGGATTTGCGGACATGTCAGTCCCATGTGGGCACACACCCCTTTGTTGGCCCCTGTGGGGTCAGAGCTGCCCACAGTCTCCCCTCTGTGTGAGCCTGGGATCAAGGTGACCTTCTGCCCTCATCTGCCTCGTTCCTTGCCCTTTGTAGAGAAGTCCTTCCTCATATTCAGCCTCTTGTTCAGGGCAATGCTGGTGGGACAAAAGAATCTGCCCCTCCAATACTGGTTCCCATATTGTAAAGTCAAGTCCTGGTTCCCATATTGTAACGTCAAGTCCTGGTTTCCATATTGTAGCGTCAAGTCCTGGTTTCCATATTGTAGCGTCAAGTCCTGGTTCCCATATTGTAGCGTCAAGTCCTGGTTCCCATATTGTAGCGTCAAGTCCTGGTTCCCATATTGTAACGTCAAGTCCTGGTTTCGCATATTGTAGCGTCAAGTCCTGGTTCCCATATTGTAGCGTCAAGTCAAGGCCTGGCAGCGCCCAGGAAAGCAGCCGGGGTGGCCCAAGAACCTGGCCCCCTGCTACTCACGTGGGAGATCAGAAGCAATTCAAGACTCCTGGCTGGAGCATAGACCAGCCTGGGCTATGATGGCCATTGATAGAGTGGACCAGTGAATGGAAGGAAGGGTGTAAAGAGAGAGGCAGGGGAGAGAGAGAGTGAGAGAAAGGGAGAGAGAAGGGAGAGAAGAGATAAAAGAAGGTAGGACAAAGAAAGACACTCTCTCAGATAGGTAAAGTGACCTTGGACAAACACCTTTAATGAAAATTATACGAAGTATCTATAAATATCAAACATCCCCTCCTCTGTGAAGCCCTCCTTGATGGGGAGTACACAGAGTGAAGATGCTGTGCTCTGCGTGTCCACTGTCACCTTGGACAGGTATTTAACCTCTCCTCGCCTGGAGCACCTCTCTGGAAAAGGGGGAAGTGTGGTAGCTGCGGTTACTGTGCAAAGAACACTAGGTTACTTAACACATGCCCAGCAGGTGAGCTTGGTCTCTATTGGCTGATACTGTTACTGTTTGTGCTATTGCTTTGCTCCTCCTGGTTCAGCTCTTCGTGAAAACACAGGGCTCTCTTGGTTTTCTGCACATTCCTCCTCTCTAATACAAACTCCCTCGTACTATCATGAAATCTTTTCATGCTCCCCTCCATGAATAAAGGAATATAATTCACTTTTTGGATTGCAATTCAGCTAATGCCATGCTATACTCAACTCAGCATGATGTGAATGGGATAATATTCTTTGTTTTGCCACACATGTAGATGTAATTATGAATGAGAGAACCATCAGAATGAATTGTGCTTCAGGGTGTGAGTCTAAACCATGGAAGCAGATCAGCTACACAGAAAACAAGATTCACCGTGTCTCTAACCATCTAGCTTCGGTTCAGTAAGTCTGCAAGGAAAAAAGTCACAGGCCAGCTAGTAAGTTCTGCTTTCTAAAGTGAATCAAGAGGTAATATTAAGTAGCCTGGTAGTGCCCACCAACACCCACAAATTTCTCATTAATGACTTTTCAAAGGATGTAATGAGCTGATGCACCACCCCAAAAACTTACAAACGAGGGATAATATACTCTTTAGAGTATGCCAGTGATTTACACTCTGGCTTCTCGGGGCACATGCTGTCTTGTGGTTGAAAGTGTCCAGCTACTTGGTGGGAGATTGGGCTGTGTTCCAGAAGCAAGCAACAGGGGGATTTGCAGCTTCTGGCAGGCGAATAGGACAGCAAGACAGCAGCCGCAGGATGAGCTGTCTTCTCTTGAACAGGGAATCTCTACATCTCTGATAGCTCCCTAGTGAAGTGTGAGGCACCCAGCTCAGTGGGTTTCCTGAGTATAGACATCCTTCCCCCGTAACAGTGAGGTCACAGCCCTCGGTGCTTGATGGCAGAAGGATGTACAAGTGGTCCAGAGTGACAGTCGACATTTTCATTAAAGGTACAGGCCAGGCACATGTCAGCAATAACCAGTCTGATGACACACTGGTGTGTGACAGCCAAATGGAAACCATCACAGGGGCTGCCAGAGGGCAGCCTGGCCTTTCTGGCCCAGGGATGAGAGGGTGAGAAGTCAGGCATGGGTGGACAACACATACCACGGTCTAATGTGTTTTGATTTTCACATATGAGGCTAAATCTTGGTCCAGGGGTGAGCGATGGGCATCTCTTTGCTCATACTCTTCAGAATGACATTGTTTCTTGGGTTGCCCCATTAGCAACTGGGAGAAGACCAAAGCTATCCATAGAATGCTACATGACCTCCAAGGGTACATCCAGCTCTTGTGTTCTAAGTTTTACTACCTTTGGTCCCACCTCTGATACCTCAGCAGCCTTTTGTCTATTGCTTGATGTCTTACAGTCTTGGTGTCAGGCAATTAACCCTACCCCAAATGCACTACTGATGCCAGCTGTGCAGCACGTCTAACTGCACGCTGCTGCCAAAGCAAACTATGAATATGTCTTGGGGGTCCCCAGGACTAACTCCTAGTGCCATGACTGACTAGGGTTCGGTAATGAATGGTACTCATGACTACTATTTATGGTAACAGAGCAGAATCAGCTCAAGGAAAGTCTGGAAGATATGGCACAGGTTCCTGAAAGTCCTCTTCCAGAGAGACACACAGGATTTCTCACTTCTTCCAGCTGCAAGCTGTGACAACACTTTTGAAATGCTGGCCACCCAGGAAGTTAAGTAACCAGTGCCAGAGGTTTTTGTTTGTTTTTTTTTCAAAGATTTATTTATTTTTATTACAAAGCAGATATACAGAGAGGAGAGACAGAGAGGAAGATCTTCCGTCCGATGATTCACTCCCCAAATGAGCCGCAACGGCAGCAACGGTGCTTTCTCCGATCCGAAGCCGGGAACCAGGAACCTCTTCCAGGTCTCCATGTGGTGCAGAGTCCCAAAGCTTTGGGCCGTCCTCAACTGCTTTCCCAGGCCACAAGCAGGGAGCTGGATGGGAAGTGGAGCTGCCGGGATTAGAACCGGCGTCCATATGGAATCCCGGGGCGTTCAAGGCGAGGACTTTAGCTGCTAGGCTACGCTGCCGGGCCCAGTGCCAGAGGTTTGACAAGGGCTGCTCGCATCCAACAGCCTCTGCCCCAGAAGATACCAAAATCTCAGACTCCCAGAAGGAAAGCAGGTGTTCAGAATAAATCAAATTGTTGACCCCGACAGTCTCAGCACTGTCAGTTTGAGACATGGTGAGAATTTCTGAAAACCCAAGTTTCCAGATGCCAGCCAAGGAACACCTCTGCAAGCAGGTGTTCCAAAGGACAGCCCTCTCAGGCCTGCTGAGGAAAGTGCTCTCTGCACTCAAGTTTATGGAATTAAAAAGGAAAGACATTCAGCCTTGTGGCTCCTGACTCTGGTTTCCTGACAAAGTAGGCCCTGGGAGGCATGGTGATGATTCAAGGACCTGGGGTCCTGCTAGCTACATGACAGACTCGGTTTGTGTTCCTGGCTCCTGGCTTTGACATTTAAGCTTGGCCCAATGCTGGCAACTGCAGGCAGCAGGACAGTGAACCAGCGAGTGGTAATGCTTGCTGTCTCTCTTTCTCTCTCAGCCTCTATGACTCTGAAATAAATAAATATGTAAATAAATAAATCATTTCTTAAGCAAGATTGTGGAGGATGGCCCTTACTCCTACAGGATAAGAGTAGGTCCCAGACATGCACAGACCTGTGGCTCTGGGAGGATTCAGGGAGCAGACGGCTGCCTACAAGCCCAGATAAAATCAATCGGCTGGCACCTTGACCTGGGACTCCTAGTGCCTAGACTGATGAGAACAGACCCTTCTATGGCTTTAGCTCCTCAGTCTAAGGGACGTTGCCATGGAGTCCACACAAAAGGACATCTCTACTTTGATAGCTCATGACATACTACTAGTTACAGGTATTTAAAATGGGCCATGATAGGCTAAAAATAAGTTGTGTGTCTGAACCTCTTCAATATTAGTTTTGCACCTCTTAGTAGCAAGTTGAGGCAGCCGCAGTCAGGACACTGTCCAAACCCCTTTAGCCCACCCAAAGATGATGTCAAACAATTCTTGAGTGTGCCATTAGCTCTCGGTGTCTCTGTGGCAGAGCCGTGTGTACATGCTCATGGAACACATCTGAGGGTCAGTGGTCTCGGAGGGTCCCTGCTTCAACCAGGAACAGGGACTGGTGGTTTCATATTCCAGCTTCTTTTTTGCAGTGACAGATTTTTTGGGGGGTTGGTTGGTTAGTTGGTTAGTTGAGTGATTTTAATTTTTTTTAAGATTTCTCTACAAGGGGTTGACATCGTGGGTAGGTAAAGCCACCACCTGCCAAACTAGCATCCCCTATGAGCACTGGTTCAAATCTCAGCTGATACACTTCCAATCCAGCTTCCTGCTAAAGGCCTGAAAAAACAAGGAAAAATGGTCTAAGTTCCTGAACCTTGGCACCCATGTGGGAACCCAGATAAAGCTGCTAATTCCTGGCTTCAGCCTGGCCCAGCCCTGGTCATTGAGGCCATCTAGGGAATGATTCAATGGATTCAAGATTTCTCTCTCTCTCCCTTTCTCTCTCTCTCTCTCTCTCTCTCTCTCTCACTTTCTCTGTATAATTCTGCCTTTGAATAAATTTTAAAAATCTATTATATTTAGCTACAGAGTTGCTTTTTTTTAATCCAGGTATTCTCAATGCCAAATGCATGTCCCTATTCCACCTAACCAATTAAAAAATATGTTACACATACAAATTTCCCTTTTGTATATTCTACCCATTCTTTTTTTCCAGGTTTGACTGTCAATGCCCCACATCACATCTTCCGGTGCTTGCTTAGGAGCAAGGCAACTTGCCTTATGCTTAAATACTTCAGTCTTAGACTCAGATTCCTGGGCCAGTTCAATAGCTCACCTGTGTCCACTTATAAGCACCAGCATCCAATTTGGGCACTAGTTTTGGTCCCTGCTGTTCCATTTCTGATCCAGCTCCATGCTTTATGTCCTAGGAAGACACTGGCGGATGGCCCAAGGCCTTGGGACCTTGCATCCACATGGGAGACCTGGAAGAAGCTCCTTGCTCCTGGCTTCAGATCAGCCCAGTTCCCACCATTGTGGCCATTAAAAGAGTAAGCCAATGAAAGGTCTTTCTCTCTCTACCCCTCCTTTTCCCTGTAAATCTAATTTTCCAATTAAAATAAGTAAACCTTTTAAAAAAGGAAAGGAAAGAGAGAATCCACAGATTTCAGGTTCAAAACTGTGTCTTGCCCCATAGAATGCCTCTCAGAATTGTCTAGAAGAACCAGTAGGCTAGCTGCCACAAAGCATTCCCTGGATATGTGTGAGCTTCCATCTTTATGCCCTGGGCAGGAAGATCCATCCCAAACTGCAGGACAGAGGACTCCCTCCAAGTGCGCCCCCCCCCCAGTAGCCTCTTCCCCTGCAGCTCTGTAGGATGAACATCCAAGGAAGATCTGTCTTGAAGCCAGCCTCACTCTTAAAATGGTCTAGAGAGAGTTTCTCTGCCCCATCCCTGCATCTTGCCTGGGGACTGAAAGTCCCAAATGCCACTCTATCATTGTCAAGTACCTGCTAAGTGCTGGCTAATATCTCCGCTGGAAACCTGGGAGGTCAGAGAGACCTCAAAGAGCTGCCACTAGCCCTCCCAGGCCTCTTCATTTTGCATCATCAAGGTCTACTTTTAGCCCCTGCCAACGTAAATGTCAAACCTCTCCAGCAGAGATGTGATACACAGAAGCTCAACGCCAGATGGATTCAGTGGATCTGCCAATCAAAGGGTTTGGGAGGTTGAAGAAACCATGACTAAAACCCTGGCTCATGTCCATCTCCCCGAGCGAGCGTCTTCTCCACATTGCAGACGACCTTGCCTGCTGCACAGGGCTGTAGCCATGATCACATACAGCAATGGGAAGGACCCTGGCCAATGGCTGGCAAAAGGGACTTTTTTTAAAAAGGTTTATTTATTTTCATTGGAAAGGCAAATTAACAGAGAAGAGGAGAGACAAAGAGACTTATCCACTGGTTCACTCCCCAAGTGGCCGCAACAGCCAGAGCAGAGTCAATACAAACCCAGGAGCCAGCAGCCTCTTCTATGGGTGCAGGGTCATCCTCGACTGCTTTCCCAGGCCACAAGCAGGGAGTTGGATGGGAAGTGGAGCAGCCAGGATGTGAACTGGCACCCATGTGGGATTCTGGTGGAGGTAAGGGGAGGATTTAGCCACTAGGCTATCACACCGGGCCTTAAAGGACTTTTTATGGCAGATAATCTCACATTTTGGTGCTGCTCACTTTCAGCACTTCTAGAAATGCTGCTAAGATGAAACAAAACCCTGTAGTTAGACTCCATTTTCTTTTTATCCTTCTGTTCTCTCTACTTGAGATTTTGGTTCATGGGAAAATGACCAAATGTGTGTTAAACAGAAAGGAGAAACAAAGGAACGGTCCCAATAATCCACATATTTGGCTATTTTAGGAGTGTTGAGGTTTGTCCAGCATCAAGTAAACACACAATCAAAATCTCAATTTCGGATTTCACCTACATGCATGGAGTTCCTTGCTCTCGGCTTTGACCCGACCCTGGCTGTTGCAGCCATTTAGGGGAATGAATTAACAGATGGAAGATACCTATGTCTCTCTCTTTTCCTCCTGTCATTCTTTCAAATAAAGACTCTTTCAAAAAACAAGGAAGTATATATATTTTCACAGAAGTATCCTTAAAAGGAAGCATCTCCCTTGGTTTCTTTCTACTGAGTGGAAGGTGGACAACACAGCTGGCCCGGAAGCACACATCGAAGGACAATGCGACCAACATGAGAACAGAGAAGAACTTAAGAGCATAGGTAACACTCCTAAGTGTGACAAAGCAGCATGTCAACCCTGGACCATGTACACAGACCTGCACATGGCAGAAATTAATTCCTGTTCTTTCACTCAACTTCTTCTGTTGGTTTTTCTAGCCCTCACACCTGATTCTAATACTGCTTAGCTCTGTCAGATGGCACGTAGCTAGAAAATTGACTGCAACGTTGAATTTCTTACATTCCTCTATGCAGCAAAATCAAACTTTACAAGGTATTAGCTTGGTTTCTAGGTGGGTGTTTTTTGGTTTGTTTTGATTTGGTTTTATGGTTCTGCTATTAACAGAATTCTCACTTTACAAAGGAAAAGGAGCCACCTTGGTTATCACTTAAATAAAATTTGCCTTGTATGCATAAAAACTTCATCTGTCTTACTGTTTCGTTTTCATGACATGTGGGTTTCTAACAGTCTTTGCAACGGCAATGGCCGTCATCACTCCCAGCAAACACACATCCTCAGAAGATAATTCCAGCTTTTTCAATCGAGAGGGGTTGGAGGGTGGCTCTCTCGTGTCTCTGAAGTCACCAGGTAACCCAGTCCTGCACACACAGTTCTTCTACGTCTGTTTCAAGGCTCCATCTCCTCA
The DNA here is from genome assembly GCF_030435755.1 of Ochotona princeps. Classification (NCBI taxonomy): domain Eukaryota; kingdom Metazoa; phylum Chordata; class Mammalia; order Lagomorpha; family Ochotonidae; genus Ochotona; species Ochotona princeps. The sequence continues at coordinate 57,288,688 of NC_080845.1, forward strand.
TTCCCTTCCTTGCTTGTTGGCTTGCTTTTTTGTTTTTGGCTTTTCTGTATTACATACAAAGATTTGAGTTACATTCATGTAACACAAAAACAGAGAGAGCTGGCTTGTCTGCCCGCCTTCTTTCCTTGCTACCTTTCCTTTCTCCCCGCTCCACAATCACTGGAGACTTGTAGTGGCACAGTTCTTAAAAGGAGAGTGGGGAAGGACAGAGAAACAAACGGATATGTCATTTGTTGGTTTGCTCCCCAAATGCCCAAAATGGCTTTGTCTGTGCCAGGCTTAAACTAGGGATCAGGAACTCAGTTCAAGTCTCCCCTGCTGTGGCCGAGACTCAACTCCTTGAGCTATCACCTGCCTCTTCCCAGGGTCTACACACTCGGAAGCTGGAGTTGCAAGTCGAGTCAGAACTCAAACCTAGACATTACAGTAGAGGATACAGGCCTTCTAGGCAGTATCTTCTTTTCATTATCTTAAAGATTTATTTTACTTATTGGGAAAGCACAGTGAACAGGAAGAGATCTTTTCATCCACAGTTTTACTTCCCAAACACCTGCAGTAGCTAAGACTGGGCCAGGCTGAAGCTCAGAGCCTAGAACTCCAGGTCTCCCATGTTGGGAGGCAGGAGTGCAAACACTTGGACCACCTTCCACTGCCTTGCCAGGCCCATAGCAGGGAGCTGCACGGGAAGCTGAGCAACCGAGACTTAAACCATCCCTCTGATGTGGGATGCCAGCATCAGAGACTGCAGCTTAACCTGCTGTGCCACCGATGCCAGCTTCCAAACAGCGTGTTAACCACTGCACCAGATGGCTGCCCCTAATATGCTCCTTTGGGAATGGAATTCTACCTGATATCCCAAGGGCTCTTGGATTCTTAAGAACTTGTATCCTTAGGGCCAGTACTGTAGTACAGTGGGTAAAGCTGCCACCTGCAATGACTGTACACCATATGGGGCTCACTTTATGTCCTGACTGCTCCACTTCTGAACCAGCTGCCTGTGAATGACCTGCAAGAAGCAGCAGAAGATGGCCCAAGTGCTTGAGCCCCTGCCACCCATGTGGGAGAACTGTTAGGAGACACTGGTTCCAGTGACCCAGTGGATGGAAGACCTCTCTCTCCCTGTCTCTTACTTTCACATTAATAAATATCTTAAATAAAAATTTAAGAGAACTTTTGTCTCTGAGTTTACTTCAGGGAGCCCCCAGCTCTCCTGCAATAATAATTATCCATTTTTCTTTTGTGATTCATCTACATCCTGAATACTGTTGCTTACCACTTGTGTTTAAGTTGATTCACTTTGCAATTCAAGCACCATTCATATGCAGGAAATCACAGATACTATGTATAAGTTATATTTGTCCCAATAGATTCTAAGACATATGCCCATGAAGTAGAAAGCACGTGCTGGCTGATGTGTCGTTGTCCTGGCTGGGTTAAGGGCTGGGGTACACATGGTTAATTTGGGAAGTGTTTCTAGGAAGCGCCACTAGGGGGCCTGAGGAATTACAGCAGAGAGGGAACTCGATGGAGAATGCTCACAACACCACAGAGCTTTAAAGGGCGCTGAGGTTGCAACCCCCTAGGGGCCCTCTGGAAACAGTAGAGAATGCTTCCCAGAGCTTACCATCAACTCCTCTTCTTAATGGTATGCACGGAAACTCCCCAGTGCTGCTGGCCTGCTGCGAGGGTGGGCCAGGACAGCCCCTGCCATCTGAGAGCACCTCAGAGAGAATGCCGGGCATTTCCAATCGGAAGCCCTCAGCCAGGGCCAGGATAGGACGCGAAAGCCACTGAATCCATCTGCTCCACTATTAAGAGATGTGCAGTGCTCTGCGAAATCTTGTGTCAAACTATGAAACCAGTGTGTCATTTCACACAAGAGGGTGTTTTGGACACCCCACTGCAGATTATAACTTTACGAATGTCAGGAAAGGTCTCCTTCACAAATAGGTCGCTCATTTGAAACTCCTTCTCCTCCACTCTCTTTCTGTTTGAGGAAAGGTGTTAAAATCTTTTTACCGCCAGGTGTTTTATGGGAAGATTAAAGTCATTAGCAGCCAACAGTTTAGATGTCATTAGCTTAAACAGTGAGGTAAAGCTGTAAGGCTCTAGCTAATAGTTGTAATTATTTACATCACATTTGCCTGCGCCCTGAGAAAGTAAATCTCACATGGGCAGAAGCCAAGCTTGTTCTGTTCATTACAGAATCCCTAGGGCTTAGCACTGTTACTGGCACAGAGTAGGGCTTTGTCAACACTCATCAAATGACAGGATGGGTAAATAGAGGGGTAGCAGGTGTGTAAGTCAGATTTCTATGCCTATAACCAAATACCTAAAACAAGCTGCTTATGAAGAAAGGAGGTTTATTTTGGCTCATGGCTTTGGAGAGTACCAGTTCCAGATTGAGTGAGATACATTGGTTTAGCTGTCCGTTGAGGCCAGAAGGTGGCCTTGATTGAGCGTGTGGGAGGAGCAGCCACATATGAGCCAGGAAGCAGAATCAACACAATTGAGCTCAGCTTTTACCACCAGCTCTGTGGTGAACACAGCCTTCCCGGGGATGGCCCCATTGACCTAAGGACTTCCCGCTAGGCCCACCTCCTGAGCACCATCCTTAAACCACTTCTCCACATACACATATCCCCACTCCACCCCCACCAAGCACCAGCCATTTGCAACCCTGAGGTTCAAACATCTGCATGAGTCAGGGACCAAATTGTAATTGAGCTATAGCAGCTGATTGAGTGAAAGAAGAGAACAAGGGAGAAAAAAAGTTGGTTCTTCTCTCAAACTGGCAACACTTTATAGGAATGCAGGTGGGCCCAGTGGGAAAAACCAGAAGGCTTGGTAAAAAGGCAGGTTATATGCTGCAGAAGGCGCTATAAGGAACTTTATTTTGAGGCCAGCACAATGACTCAACTGGCTAATTCCCTAACTGTAAGAATCAACATCTAAATGATTGCTGCTTCATGACCCAGCTGTTCCACTTCCAATCCAGTTCCATGCTTTTAGATTTTCAGGTCTGGGAAATCAGCAAAGGACGGCCCAAAGCCTTGGGACCCTGCACCTGTGTGGGAGATCTGGAAGAAGCTCCTGGCTCCTGGCTTGTGGTCATTGCGGCCGCTTAGGGAGTAAACCAGTGGATGGAAGATCCTTCTCTCCCTCTCTCTCTCTCTGTCTCTGCTTCTCCCTGTAAACCTGACCTTCCAATAACAGAATCTTTAAAAGAAAATCTATTTCAAGACAAACACCTTAAAATGACTTGTGAAATAAAGCTGTTTAATTTGCATTTCTTTATTTGTATCTATCCGAAAGACAGATGGGGAGATCTTCTATCTACTGGTTGGCTCCTCACATGCCCACAGTAGTTAGGCCAAGCTACAGCCAAGAACACAGAACTTCACCCAAGTCTTCCATGCAAGGACCCGGATCCTTGAGTCAACATACACTGCTGCTACCCAAGATGCACATTAACAGGCAGATGGACGGGAAGCAGAGCTGGGTCAGGAGCTCAAGCACACCCATAGGGGATGCTGGCAGCCATCCCATGTGGCATCTCAACAACTGCTAAATGCTAATTAGGGAGAGAGTCCCTCGTTCCTTCCTGGATCTCCAAATCAGAATCTTTAGAAGTTGTGCTTAGAAATCTGAATTTCAAACTTCTGGTGTGATTTAGATGTGGATTAACCGACCTGCATTTGGAGATCTTTTTTTTACTCAGGATGCAAAGTGTCACCATCATGTTCATCAAGGAGTTCACAATGTTGAGGGTAGATGACAAGACCTAGATATAAATAACAATATATATGAGATGACAGGTGTAACAGTCCATTGGCACTTCCTAAGGAAGACGTTATGGAAAGTAATATTGGAGGCCAGGCATCGGGGTAAGTAAATCTTAGGAAAGAATCCAGCAAATTTTTAAAACTCAGTTTATTATCAGACCAGATATCAACAGACTTCAGCTATAATCTCTTTGGGCCCCTGCTCTGTTCACAGAGCTGCAGGGCTTAGAGAGATAAAGGAACTAACACCAACTCATAGGGTCACCTACCATGAAGACATGCATGACTGTACATCTCCCAACTCCAAGTCAAAGCTCTCCACCTGCCTGTCTGCCTCCTGCTGACCTAGCTGCAGAGTTAGGAATGTGTTTGTTACTTTTATGCTATGCTTGGCTCAGGTCCCCAAGAATCTATAGCCAAATGGGACCAGGTGTCAAGGAAGGCCTCCCGGGGGCCAGGCAGACTGCAGGGCCAGCTGGCAGGCTTGTTGCTCCTTCACTGGATCCTGTTTCAGTTTAGCCCATCACTCACAGAATCTCTGGGGATGACAATGTTGAGGGGTATGAGAACACACACACACACACACACAGAGTGAATGACTTCAGAGACACCCACGCAGGCAGCCTTGCCCAGGCTGTCATGAGCCGGGGAACTTGTGCAGAGATCTCATGATTTGAATCTGTCACAGGTTGCACATGCCCATGCACAGTCTCCAGTGAGAACCTGACAGGCCACGTCATCAGTAGGTGCTGAACCACGTGGACACGGCTATGGAAGACCAACAAGGAGGAGCCTGTGTCCCAGTCCTCAGGGGCTATCTCTGGCACTGAAAAAAGCCATTTCATTCAGTTTGGCGCCTCTGATTTTCAAGCACTGCTACGGCGGCCCAGGTTCAGCAAACTGTGTAAAGCAAAATTTGTTTGTAACACAATAAGTAATTAGGTACACAAAGTTTGAGTGAATTGTGTAAATGACTCCCTGCAGGAAAAAAAAAAAAAAAAAAAAACAGCATTACTAGCACCCCAGAATAACCATCTTCCTGAATTCCAGCATGGTGTGTTGCTTTGGCCAGTTCTAGAAACTGATGTCAATGGAATCAAACATGATCCTTTATCTTCGATATACACTAATTGTTTATCGGGAGGAGAGGGAGGAAGAGGGTGTTTGGCCTAGTTGTTAAGATGCTACTCAGCATATCAGAGTACCTGGGTTCTACTTCCAGTTCCCACTCCTGACTCTAGTTCCCTGCTAATGCGCCTGTTGGTAGGCAGGCTGATGGCTCAGGTGATTAGATTCCTCCTACCGCTAGCCTCAGGTGCTGCAGGAATTTAAATCTTTTCCTTAAGAATATTTAAATTTTAGAGAGAGGACATATGGATGGCTAACAAAAAACTTGCCTGCAAAAGCAAAATTCCTTGCAGATTTGAAAAACAATAAAGATAAAAACAAAACTCCTAGAGTAGATCATGGTTGATTCTAGGGCAGGTATGGAAATCTCCTTGGCCTGGACCGAACTCTGAAGACAGGCCTCAAGGTTAACACCAGTCATTGCAGCCATTTGGGGAGTGACCCAGCAGATGGAAGATCTCTCTTTGTCATGCTCTGTCACTCTGCCTTTTAAATAGATAAATATTTTTTATAAAAGGAAAAAGAGGAACAACAGAGCTAGAACTGGAACTCAGGCATGGCAGTGTCATCGCGGGCATCTCAGTAGCATTATGAGCACCGCACCAAATGCCTAAGCCTGCTCTTGCTGCTTCTTAAAAATAAGAGGGAAAAAAAGAAGAAGAAATGTTGTCATGTTCAGGGAAGTTGGATTTCATTCTGTAGTATAGCAAGTCTAGCTGCTGCTTGCACTGCCTGCATCCCAAATGGGTGTCAGTTCGAACCCTGACTGCTCCTCTTCCCATTTTGCTCACCATCAATCTGCCTGGGAAGGCAGCAGCAGCAGGGGGTTGAAGTGTTTGTGCTCCTGCCTCCTTTGTGGGAGATCTGGGAGAAACTCCTGCCTCCTGGTTTCAGCCTGGCCCAGCCCGGGCCTTTGAAGCCATTTGAGGAGTGAACCAAAAGATGGAAATTTCTTTCTGTATCTCCCTCTTTATAATTCTGCTTTTCAACTAAATAAGATTTAGAACAAGAGAGAAAGGAAACATTTGTTACACTTTGCTCCCTACTGCATACTTAAATGTACTTAAAAAAATACAGATTCAGTCATCCATGGGTTTCTGTGGAGGCTGGGTTTCAGGAGCCGCAAGAATATCAAAATCTGCAGGTGCTAAAGTCCCTTACAGAAAATGATGTGGTATTCAGGGTTGGGAGGAGGGGAGGCGTTGTGGCACAGTGAGTTAAGCAGCCTCTTCAACAACAATATCTCTTATCTAAGTGGGAGTTCAAGTCCCAGCTACTTCACTTTTGATTTCTCTGCTAGTGTACCTTGGAAAGCAGCAGACAATGGCATGGCCCAATTGACTCCCAGCTGGCACTTGGCCCAGCCCAGGCTGTTGGAGCATTTGAAGAATGAACCAGACGATGGGAGATCTTTCTCTTTTGCTCTCACTCTACCTTTCAAGTAAATAAATAAATAAATAAATAGTAAACCCTTGAAAATAAAATGGAGCGATATTTGCATAGAACCTGTGCTCCTCCTCCCATAAGCCTCACCGTGTCTCCAGATTAGACACACTACCTAACACAACGTGAACATGGTGGATGCAGTCATCACGCTGCTAAGCACTTGCAGCAGGGCAAGCCTGAACATGCCCAATACGGACACAACATTTTCTCAAGTAGTTTCCATTTGCAGAGGTTTGAAACCATGAGCAAGGATCCACGGACAACAGCCAACAGCATGGTGCTATTTACTGGCAGTCACCGACTGTTCTACCATAGACAAAGGAAACTAGTCGAAACAAATGACAGGAGAACTGGGAGTGCTCAAATAATGATGAAGCTTGTAATTATTCTTCGTCAGTGTATTCATTAGCCGTAATTTGGTCTGGAGGGCATATCTGCACAGCCACGGCTCCCTCCGGTCCTAAATTACACACTCCGGACTCTCTCAGCCACTTGACCTCCAGAGTAAACAGCTGCCTCCTCTTGCCTCAGCCTGTTTGGAAATGTCACTCAGACACCCACTGAGCAGTCCCTGGTGTGTCTGGGGACAAACCACAGGTGCCATAGCCGCTGTGTGGCCTGTCCGTCATCACCACTCCAGGATGTCAGGCTTGGGTTTCTTGAGGGGCAGTAATTTTCTCTTTTCCTCCTGCTTTGTGTGTGCTTATTTTCACTTTATTTGAGAGACAGAGAGAGATCTTGGATCTGCTGGTTCTCTCCCCAAAAGCCTACCAAGAGAGTTTTGAATAATGAGTCCCAAAACTGAGCCAGGAAGGGGCAGGAGTCTCTAGTCTTCTAAATCACAGTAATAGTAGTATTGTTTACATCCATGTACTATGTTTCAGAATAGTAAAAAGAGGGTTTTCAATGTTCCTAACACCATGAAATGACACTGGAGGTGACAGAAATGTTACTTGCCCCATTTGATCGCTACATATCATTATATCTACAAATAGATGTTTGTATTGAAATATCATGTCTCATACAGATGTGTAGCTACTATGTTCAGTTTTTAAAAATAGCTTCCTGGGTCCCACCCCAAGGGTTTCCAGAGCAGGAGCTCTGGGGTGGAGCCAACAGCCTGCATTTCCTACAAGTCCCAGGTGATTCGATGCTACTTACAGGAAGCAGAACTGCACAGTCTTTCCACTGAACAAAGAAAATCTGATTTTTCAGCCTTCTTATTTTTCTGGAGAACAAAAAAAAGCAGAAGTTCAGGGGAAAGATATTAAGAAAACTAGTCATACAAGAGCTTGTCTTTTTTTTTTTTTTGAATAGTAAACTAAAGAGTCAAAAAAAAAATCTATAAACTTTGCCCAAATCCTGGCCTCTATGAGTTTTCTATCACATGTATTTAATATTTTTAATGTGAAAACTCTTCAAAAGACCATCTTAGGATTTCTTTTTCAGTTTGCCAGCTAAAAAGAATGTTATGAAAATGTAAACAGTAGTTATCTCTAAGAGGCAGAGTTCTGAGTAATGTATTTTTCTTTTGGCTTAACAGCATTTCTGGCCTTTACTTGCTATGACAAATACAGTTGACCTATGTCGTACAAAAGCACAGCTGTTAAAACTCAAGGAGCAAATGGTCTTGCCAGTTACTTTAATAAAGACATAAGAAATCAAAGTTTCACCTTGCTTCTCTACAATGCAAAGCACTGAAGGATTTATCTATTTCTCTCTCTCTTTTTTAACTTACAGTTGTTCATTTTACTTATTTTTTTGAGAGACAGAGATCTCTCATTTGCTGTCCACAAATGGCCTGAAGCAAGCCAAGGCCGGGAGCCAGGAACTCCATCCAGGTCTCCCACACGCATGGCAGGGACCCAAGGACTTGAGCCCTCATGTTCTGCCTCCCAGGGTGCATTAGCAGAAAGCTGGAATGTGCAGCAGAGCCAGGAACTCCAATCCAGGCACTCAGCGAATGCAGGCCTTCCAAGTACCAAAGTGGCCACTGTGCCAAATCTCCACCCGAATCAGTTTTTCAGCCTGCCTCCTCCTACCAGAACTCCAAACACATCTCACTGCTTGGAGTCTAGTGGTAAGTCAAGAAGTGACATGGTAACTTCTGACATCCAGGGTCTCCTCGCTCACTCGTTTGCTCACTAGTGGGACTTCCCAGCTGATACCATCAGCAACCATCTCTCTGGCAATCATGGTGTCCTACGCCTTCACTCCAAGACACCATTCCAGAGTTGCAGGTGCTGGCAGACAGCCCACGTGGGCACCATCCTCTGAATCTCCAAACAGACGGAGGAGGAGCATGACCTTCCAATGTCCCTAACGTGGACCCCACCAACCCATACGTATCAGCATAATTACTGCCCAGAGGAAGCTGCTGAGAAATAACCAAGACAATCAGACTTTGTGAGAAGACTCATGCACCTCCATATTCATGTATCTTTGGGTAATATTTTAGACTCTGAAAAACCACAAAATGAACTCTTGACGTCTTTTATCTCCCTGTCTGTACAGAATCATGTTGGTTTTTCTTCATTACACCTGCTCATTTTAAGAGCTTTCTTTTTATTTTTCTCCATGATTTTTTTAAAGTTGTAAAATCTGACACTGCATTGGAGATTAAGGAAAGGTGATATTTCACATGCCAATATTTCTTCTCCTAACCATTCCATTTGAAAAATTCAAATAGCAAGGATGGTTTCTCTCTGGATTGAATACACATGTAAATCTGAACCACAGAACAGTGCAAGAGCCCCATTCTCTTGATTAGTGTCATTTCGCTGCAAAATTAAAATGCATGCAGCATCTTCCTGCCATATAAATCAGACCCCAAACAACATACTAATTCTGTTTTTTGTACAAAAACATCATCCAAATCAAGGCAAGATTCCCTTAATGACCTAAAATGTGTGTTTTCTCTAAGAAGAGGGGGAAATTCAAAAGCAATGACAACACAGTGATTTTCCAGGAGACAGTAACTAGAAATGACTTAGAGTTTTGGATAGACTGAAAAGAACAAAGCCTTATTCCATCTTGTGCTAACTATATCCAGGCTTATGAACATTCATTAGCTACCAATCATCTCCCGCTCATACTCTACAAATGGATGTGATTTGTAGCATGAGCTCAACTGGGACTTGAGATATGAGACTGAGTTCTGTTAGTTGGTTGTTTCATCTTAAGAGGGACTGTGTCATTCCATCTCGGCCAAATTCAGCATTGGCATCCCAGCAACTACCCTGAATCCTCTCCTTCTGTTTCTTTAAAAGATAGTATAGCATTATCCTTATGATTCTCAAGCAGGCTCCCTGAAAATCCAGTGACAGTCTCTAATTTTGAATAGGGCTGGTTCCTGGAAGTTTGCCTATTCTTGGCATTAACAGGAATCATTCATTCACATTAGAAAAGCAATTTACAGAGATAAACATGTACAGGGAAAGCCTGAGACAATAACAGCAGACCCTCTAGAACATCCTCACCAGTACCCAAGGCCATGGTTCCAATCCCTCCAATACCTTCACATGTTCTTTTATAACGACTGGCCCACTAAACCTCAGCCACTCGATCCCAGTGAGACTGCAGGCCTCCTATTAAACCTGGATCTTCTGGGGACATTTCACATCCAAACTGTAACAAGTTCCAAGTCTGGGAATAAAAGAGGCTCTTAGTTCTATTAGAAAAACATGCTGGACCTGGCAGAGTAGGCTAAAGTCCTCACCTTGCACGTGCCGAGATCCCTCATGGGTGCCAGTGAATATCCCAGCTGCTCCACTTCTCTTCCAGCTCCCTGCTTGTGGCCTGGGAAAGCAGTACAGGATAGCCCAAAATTTTGGGACCCCCACACCCACGTGGGAGACCCAGAAGAAGCTCCAGGGCTTCTGGCTCCTGGCTTCAGCTCAGCTCCAGCTACTGTGGCCCTTGGGGAGTGAAACAGCAGATGGAAGATCTCCTCTCTATAAATCTGACTTTTTAATAGAAAGCGAATAAATCTTATTTTTTTTTAAAAAAAAAAGTGTCAGATGCCCACTGCATACAGCACCCATGTGACTCTGAGCTGGTGATTTTTGGAGCTCTTCATTGCCAGTTCTGTCACAATCATGTAATTAAGTTCTTTTAAACCATGTAAGCTGATTTTTAAAATAGATACAAAACAAAGAGTTTTCATGGAAACTAAATTGAATGCCTTGAAAAATTAAACCGATTGTTATTTTTTTAAGTGTTAAGTTTTGAAATTAGACAAAGAACCACAAGGTGCTAGAAGGAGTTGGCTTTCAGTCTGGCTTCTAAGTGCCTTTCCATTTTAAAGAAACAGACAGGATACTAAAGAAAACAGACAAGAATTTCCAATTCACAAGTCCATTGAAAGACTTGTAACAGCCATACACAGACAAGGGGCCTTCAAAAAGTTCATGGAAAAAGCACACATTATGAAAAAAAATCTATGCATGAATTTCAAGCATTTGAACCAAAATAAACTTGCCTTTTAATTCCTTTTTAATTTTTCCACAAATTTCTTCATGGACCCTCATGTTTTATGCTAAAATGTTTCAGGTACATATATTTCATCCTATGACAGCCTAATTGAATCAATTTTTTTCCGTGCAACTGATCCCAATAGTACAAAAAGACTCCACTGCAAGTATTTCAAGAATTCTAGAAACAGATGACCTCTTAATTTTTTCTATGACTAGAAATTTTTTTTAACTGACATAAAAATTACTTAAGGGGTGTCATATGATGTTTCAATACATGTACACATACATTATGCAATCTGAAATTAGAGTAAATGTTTCTTCAAACATTTAGCAGTTCTTTACAGGGAAAACATTTCAAATCCTTTCTTCTAGTTGTTCTTTGGGGCTACACACAGCACTGTGTTCTATCACAACCCTACTGTGCGTGTGAACCCCAGATCTTCTGAGTCCTCTTGAGCCATAACTTAGTACACATTAACCAGCCTTCCCCCAACCCTTCCCCTCCCTTGGTTTCTAATCCACAAAGTGCACAGTACTGCTTATAAAACGACCTGTCTGACCATCTGCTGAGGGATCCTTTTGTGCTTTATGATGAAATCATTCTTGGGTTTGTTTACAATCCTGAAAGCCTAGCCCTCTTCTGCTTTCTGCTCGGCTGCAGCCCCACTTCAACATGGCTGTGCATTCTTCCACCACCAAAGTCTGTGTATCAGAAGGCGTGGCAGCGTGGGGATGGTGGCTTGCTCTTATCTCTTGGGCTTTGATGGGACATGTGTGAGCTACAGGGAAGGAGGTGTGCCAGTCTCACCGCCACCCTATTTCCAGATTAACCCCAATCCCAGCAAGCCCTTAATATCACTTTGCACTTGGAAAGAACATTTAGTCTAGGTGAAAGTTTGGTGCAAACATTCCAAGTTCAATTCCATTTTTAGCTTTAATCAAGCCAGGGAAAGATTTGTAGTGACTCTTTTCCTGCCATGCAAGTCATTTTTTTGGCCTTGCCTGTAAATCAGTGGATGATAAACTCGGGAAAGAATGTAAATGGCTCTGGTGAGTGTTCTGTAGCAATTTTCACTCACTCGGGAGTGGGATTATATAAAAGGCCTTGAAAACGTAATGCATTTCTGTTTATCTTGTGACACAGCACAAAAACATCTCAAACAGGAAATAAGGCAGGGGAGAGAAATATAGAGCCAAACGTACGTGAGCACTCATTCTCACTGTCAAGAAGAGGCCAGTCACCCAGTGATTAAACAAAACCCCAGGCAGCGGCAGAGCTCCACTGACCACCGCCCACATCATTCTTCACAATCTCTGCCTCTATATAAACTTTTTAAAATAATCACCATTCTCTTGATCCACTTGTCTAATTTTAATTTTAAAAATACATTTGAGGGCCTAACACAATGGCTCAACAGGCTAATCCTCCTCCTTCAAAAACTGAGATCCCATATGGGCACCGGGTCATATCCTGGATGCTCTAATTCTCATCTAGCTCCCTGCTTGTAGCCTGTGAGAGCAGTAGAGGACAGCCCAAAACCTTTGGACCCTGCACCCATGTGAGAGACCCAGAAGAAGTTCTTGTCTCCTGGTTTTTGATTGGCTCAGCTCAAACTGTTGCAGCCATTTAGGGAGTGTCCCAGCAGACAGAAGATTTTTGTTTTTCCTTATCTTTGCAATTCCACCTTTTTAATAAAAAATAAATAAACCTTTAAAACACACACGCACGCACACACACACACATTTGAAGGGTTGGCACCATGGCTCAATAGGCTAATTTTCCATTTGGAGGTGCTGACATCACATGAGTGCTGGTTCTAATCCCAGGTGCCCCCACTTCCCATCCAGCTCCCTGCTTGTGGCCTGGGAAAGCAGTAGAGGACAGCCCAAAGCCTGGGAACCCTGCACCAATGGAAGAAAACATAGAGGAAGCTCCTGACTCCTAGCTTTGGATAGGTTCAGTTCCGGCCATTGTGACCATCTGGGGAGTGAACCAGATTATGGAAGATCTCTCTGTCAATCAGCCTTTCAAATAAAAATCAGTAAATCTTTTAAATTTTTTTAAATAAAAAATTTTAAACAATAATAAAAATGCATTTGAATTTTAAACACATTGTTAAAATCCTACAAATTTCTTGGAAATATAAAAATCTGCATTTGCCAAATAAAATATTACACCTCCCAGTTTAGCCTAAATTTCACTATTTAAAGTGTGAACAACTTTATAAGAGTAGAAAAAAAACTCTACAATGTGTGAAAGGAATTTCTGCAGTCTCAGCTGTAATAGAAGTGAATATAAATAAATCTGTTTGCTGTGACTAAAAGCGAGAAACAAGTTTTCCCAGCAAAAACTGGCCTTCTCCTGTCCAAATACTTCTATCCTCAAACATAGTTCAAGTTGTAAATATGTGCTATGATTTGAATCTGATCAGGTTCCTGAACTCACGCAGAACTTTAAACCCAAAGTCATGCCTTGATGACATTCAGAAGGAGGTGGTGAATCCAATTACGATGTTTAGAAAGCAGGACCTCCGGTAAGATAACTTAGCTCATGCTGGCTATGCCCCTTCAGGGAAGAGTATAGAAGCACAGCTTTGGGGCCAGCTGTTCTGCTTCCTCCCTTACCATGTGATCATCTGTTTGTACACACTCTACCATGTCCTTTATAGCACTCATCAAAGTTCAACCCAACGATGTCACCCAATCTTGAACTAACTGAGCTAAATTAAACCTTTTACCTTATAAAGTTAGGTGCCTTAAGGTATTTCATTGCAGCAACACAAAGTCGGGAGTCCAGAACCCAAACTAGGGACCCAAACACTTGGGCCATCACTGTGCCACCTCCCAGGATGCGCACTGGCAGAAAACTGAACCAGTAGAGCAAGAAATGGCACGCAGACACCCTCTCTGATACGGGGACCAGGCATCGCCAGCAGGGTGTTAACCACTGCTCCACAATATCCTTTAGTCCCTTTGACACCCACGTTTCGCTGACCCTTCTCTCCTCTGCAATCCTCTCCCATTGCGAAGAAGGTACATAAAAGGCAGCTCACCATCTAGGGATCTGGCCAGTTGGCAGTCGCCAGAAGCTGGAAGAAGTTGAAGAGCACAGGTTTACTTAGGGCTTTCAAAACAATCATAGAACTTCAGCATTATGGAAAAACAACTATGCCTGGGTTACCTGTGTGGGAGCACTGCCTTGGGGAAGCGATTAAAGTACTCAGAATATATTTTCTTACTCTTCTGGGGTCCCCAAGGTCACTCCCAAGTGTGATGATTTGCTAGCAGGACTCACTGAACTCAGCATATTTTCTACTCAAGGCTAAGATTATTGCACTGAAAAGCTACACAGCAAAATCAGCAAAGGGAAAAGAAGCTTGACACAAACTCTGAAGGCCACCGGGACCACGCCTTCAAGAATCCTCTTCGTGGAGTCACGTACAACACAATTATTTCTTCCAGCAGAGCAGTATAGTGTGTGTTGCCCTCCAGGGAAGCCTACCTGAGCCTAGGACACTACTGTTTTCATTAGAGATGGGTCACATAGACATGTAGTACCCCCTTGACTAACTGCAGTCTCTGAAATGCCAGGCTCCCGGAAGAAAATCCAGCAGGAATCTGTATAAACCACTTAGTTTATACAGGAAGCCAACTTTATAATTTAAGGAAACTTTTGACAGCACAGGAAAACTTTTATCAACCAATTCCCAGCCACTAACTAAGGGACTGCCTTGCAAACAGTCCTACTTACAAATAGCAGCTGCCAGCCAGCTATGCGTTGGGTAGCTTAATTTAGTCACTACTTTATAAAATTGGACTTGACGGATAGGCATTGTGGAGGGTAAGTTAAGCCACCACTTGGGATGCCTAAGTGCCATTTTTGTAGTATAGTTTCAAGTCCTGGCTACTCTGTTTCCAATCCAGCTCCCTGCTAATGTTCCTGGGAAAACAGCGATCGTGCAAGGACTTGGGTTCCTGCCACCCAAATGAGAGAACTGAATGAAGTTTTGGTTGCTGGCTTCAGCCTGGCCCAACACCATTTGTTGCCAGCATCTGGAAAGCATGCCGTTATCTTCAAGTGATCTCTCTTTCTGTGTGTGTGTGTGTGTGTGTTACTCTTTCAAATAAATACATCTTTCAAAAAATTGGCATGAGATGCACACCTACTGGGCCCTGTGTAAACGTTAATATCCCCACTATTTCTTGCTTTATGCTCCACCCGAAAACAGCTGGAGAAAAATCAAGAAAACTTACAAAGCTACAACACAGAGATGTCCTTGAGAGCCATGTTCCTACTTCCAACTGTTAATCGCATCTCCACACAACTTCTCCATGTTCATTCACCCACAAGATCTTCGGTCAAAAAGAAATAAAGAAAAAGAAAAAGGAAGTAAGTGAAATCAATATATCTAACATATCCAAAAGGCATGGAAAAAAAGGTAGCTGATTATGACACTTGCTTTTTTAATTTTTTTTAAATTTTATTTAATTACATTGTATTACGTGACACAGTTTTCATAGGTACTGGGATACCCCCACCCCTGCTCACACCCTCCCCCCTGATTATGACACTTTCTTCAAACTTTAAACATCCTGATTAGCATGTGACATGTAATCTAAACTTACACAGGAGATCACTAGGTAGTCAATCATGTATAGCAATGTGGCCTCAAGGATTTCTTTTCAAGTTTGCTACACTTTTGCTACTTTCCTAGAGCAAACTTTGTAATCAAGCAAGCAACTTCTTGGAGAGCTCTTTTCTAAAAAATCACTTCAACAACTGATATGCACTAAATTACTCAAAGCATTGACAGATCAGCTTTGGCTTAATTTATTTTTAAATTTTGGATTAGCATATAGTACAAAGCACATACCTTAAAGGGGTTCAATGCAACCTTTCAGCCCATAGCATGTCTTAAACTGACTGTGTCAAGCAACAAGCTTTCTATTTCCTTTCCTTTTCATTGTGCTTGGAGTTCATCAGCTGTTCTTACCCAGTTTTCTTTTTTTTTAATGTATAAAGTGCTATGCCCTTGAACTATAATCCCTCCACTCTGCTACAAATCACCAAAATGTATTATGTTCATCCTGTGTGTGTTAACCTTCATAACTAACCTCTCCCCAACCTTCCCTAGCTCCTGGTTTAAATTCAGCTTGAATGTACTTACATTTTTTTATTCCTGTGTATGAGACAGAATGTGCAGAATTTGCCTTTCTGTGCCCAGCCTGTTTCACGTGACATAATAATCTCCAATTGTACCCATTTGCTACATTTTGCTACAAGGAGGATTTCATTCTCTTTGATGGCTGAATAGTATTCCTTTGTGGATACATAACCACATTTCCCTATCGATGCACCGATGTACCAGTCCATGGACACCGGGCTGACTAGGAACAGTGCTGCGCTGACCCACAGGCATCTCTTCTTAAGCTGACTTGGTTTCCCTAGGAACCATTCCCTGCTGTGGGACAGTTGGATCATATAGAAGACTTAATTTCCTTATTTCAGGGAACCTCCATACGATACTCCAGAACGGCTCTATTCATCCACTATCCTATCAGCAGTGTACAGGAGTTCTCTTTGTATATGCCATTTTCTGATCCACAAAACAATCTGAGATAGATTTAAGAAAAGCCCCTCCCTTTAAGTCATTCTCTACATGTTTTAACAGCATCTTATTCTCAAAATGCAGATGATATTTCCACTCTCAAAGCAGACTAACAGGAAAAGATTCACATATCTGGCAGCAGAGAGGAGAAAAAGTGCAAATATTCGATTTATGATGTGTAACTATCAGATATATATATGAATGGATCAAACCAGGTGTCCCAGTTACCTCCCAAATCTTCATACTTTCTCAAACCATTTCACAACAGGTTTCCGAAATCTTCTCTTGGTCCTCATTTAAGCTAGTGGATAAGTCAGAGAAGCATCGCGTACCCAAAGTAAGAGGCTGAAGAACCACCTCTTACCCCACACAGGAAATACGACCCAGCTTGAACGTCCTCCTCTCCTTCCTGCAAATTGAAAATCTTTCCCTGATCAAGCTGTTTCCAAACACAGGTGAAAGGGGCAGAAAAGGAGAGGAAATTAACACCTCAGGCTGTGCTGTGGGCAGGTAATGAGACCCCCGAGGGTTCCAGGGCCCAGACAGGCGTCCCCTCACTCTGGTTTATTTGCCTCTTCTTGTGATACTTTCTCTCCTAACTCGTTCCAATAAAATGAATAGAACTAAAATGGTCATCTCTTCTTTGCCCTGTTTCTTCTTTCTTTTTCTTTTTTTTTCCTTTTGGCTCTTTTTTACGCCCTTCAAATTCAATTATAGCAAAGGGGGTTGCTTGGGTTACCATTAAATCAATCTCACCCCATAGCCTTTCACCAGGGTAAAATTAATCCTGAGTGATTCTGATTATAGCAACTGTACCCCAGCCCTGATCAAACCTAATTACAATTTGATGTAGGGTCTCCGCCATTGTTGCACCTCGGTAATGGAGCCTGTATTTCAGCCAGCAGTGCTTCCTTAATGAACAGGGGAGATGAGAGGCCCGTGCGTTGTCTCCAGTGACCTCTTCTGCATCACAGAGAGCGAGCCGCATTGATAAACACACTGAGAGGGGTTATCATCCATTATTCAGTCTGACAATTAGCGAACACCTGGCACACCAGCCGGCAGAGTCTCTCTGCTTCCCTTCTGTGTGAGCCCCCAACTCCAACACAATACGGCGCACCGATTTTCCTTCATTTAAAGGACAAAATTAAAAGGAACAGGCTGGAAGAGACTAAGACGGTGCTGCTGCTGTTTTCCAAGTCTTCGTACAGTTTGCAAGGGCCAGGGATGGCAGAAATATTGCAAATGTTAGATGGCATTGACAAAGGCAATCTCTAACTACTGTCCCTCTGTGTGAAGAAGGGCTTAGGGCCCAGGAGCTCCCCACCAGCTCCTGAAGCCTGGGGCGTGTCCAGATGAGACAGACCACGAGGACCCAGACAGCACCAAGGCAGGCAGCAGTGTCATTTCTGAACCCAAGTGGAATAGAAAATTGCTGCGGGTGGCTTGGTCCCGACTACTACAGACCTTCAGTTAACCTAGCTCTCATCTGCCTCCACAAATCTGTATTTCCAGTATTCAGTCCACCTCTGGACTCCTGTAGCGAGAACACAAAGGGATTTGTAGAAGTTTGAGGAATGGGCTTGTGTTGTACCTCAACAAGTTAAGTCAAATGCAATGCCGGCACATCATTATGAGTGATGATTCAAGCCCCAGATGCTCCACTTCCCATCCAGCTGCCTGCTAAGATGCCTGGAAAAGCAGCAAAGGATGGCCCAAGTGGTACCCATGTGGGAGACCTGGATGGAGTCCTGAGCCCCGGACTTTGGCCTGAATCAGCGTCTATCATTTGTAGTGAACCAGCAGATGGACGATTTTTTCATGTATGTGTGTAACTCTGCCTTTCAAATATGTTACAAACAAACATTTTTTAAAACAAATAAGTTTGAAAAAAACAAAATTAAAAGACAAGCTTATCTGGGTACAAAACAATGCTGAGGGCCAGACTTGTGGTACTGTAAGTAAAGCTCCACCTGTCACGCCAGCATTCCATATAGGTGCCAGTTTGTACCCTGGCTGTTTCACTTACAAGCCAGCTCGCTACTAATGGCCTAAAAAGCAGCAGAAGATGGCTAACATGCTTGAGGCTCTGTCACCCACACAGAAGACCTAGATGAAGTTCCTGACTTCATTCCAGCCAAGTCTGGCCATTGCAGCCAAATGGGGAGTGAACAGGTGGACCGAAGATCTGTTTCACTCTCTCTATATAATCCTGACTTCCAAATAAGCAAATCTTAAAAAAAGCAAGGCCACTGTCCCTGCCAGGACAGGAGGTGGACAAAGTCAACTTGGGCCAACGATCCACTGGTATGTATGACAACTACCACTGGGAGGAGACTCGGTGGAGGAGTTTGGGAAACTTCCTTCATTGGGACGTAGTCCCTGCGGGTGAGTGCAAGAAGAAAGGCAAGCCTCAGCCCAGACAATGCCAGGTTACAATACCCTAAGACATACATGTGGATCAGGTCTGGGGACAGATCAATCAAGTCCAGCATGTAACACCCAGTGGCATAACTGTTATGGGGTGCAGCCAGTGATAGCCAGCACCCATTGACAGTGGGCAAATGAAACGTAGCTGTGTCCCCTACCCTCTGTCCAGAGGAGGGTCCTATCAGCAATAGAATGATAATTCCATCCTCAACCACTCCCCCCACATCCTAATTTAGCCAGGATATTGGATGCAGATAAGTCCATTTAGTCTAGGTGGGGTTTTTTTTGTTTTAAAGGTTTATTTTATTGGAAAGGCAGATGTACAGAGAGGAGCAGAGATGAAGATCTTCCGTCCGATGGAAAGTGGAGCTGCCAGGATTAGAACCAGTGCCCATATGGGATCCCAGCGCAAGTGTGTCCAGATTATTCGTTGCATGTCTCTTAGGATAACTTATATTGTTAGGGAAGCTGGGACATAGGTTTTCAGCTTAATGGATGGACTTAAGGATAATGACCATTTGTTCCTTTGGGGATTATGTTTGGTTGGATGATGATTGGTTGGATTGCCGTATGGACTTGTGACTTGCTATTGTGCTCTATTATCACCAAGCTTGGTTAATAAAGACTCCTTAATAAACCTTAGACATGTCTGGTGTGATCTCACTCGCACCCTGCAACAATAACTGAGAACCAGGGCAGGAGACAGGAGGAGCCAGATTAGGCCGCATCACCAGCCAGTTCACATTAGGAGTGGGACAGCAACCAGACTGGGCTGGGGAATCTGGAGGGGCTTGGAGCCCACCTACTAGGGGGGTGTCAGGTTCATGGGCCCTAGGAGTGGAGGATATGGCAATGCTTGGGACACCTGGCCCGGGTCCTTGGACTCGCCTGCAAGAACATGTCTTACTTAACGAAAAAGGTAGAGCAGTGGACACAGGCACGTTGTAAAAGAAGAATATGGCAGTTCATTTGGTGCTGTAGCAGAAGAACAGAACAAACTGGACAACTACCCCAAATAAACGACAGCAAAAAATCTCAGTGAATGGAACCAATGGACATTGGGAGGGTGACATCCTTGGATCAGTGAAATCAGCAACATTTCAGAACTATCCAATTCACTTGGACAGAACTCTCAGAATATGTACACATTGAGACTCTGGGTGGATATGAGGTGGCGGTTCCTCAACCCTGGGTACTGGGACGAGTGAAAAGTCATAAGTGGTTTCCTCCTTTGTCTCTCCCCTTCCCCCAGGAGTAACAAGAAAAAATAGCAAATTTGAAAGCAATGGGTTCATCCAATTTTGCCTAAATCTCTATCCTTCCCACTTTGATCAACCAAGCAATCATTATAAAAAATAAAATTAAAAAAAAAAAGTTTAAATCCAGACATGCACATTTTTCATGGAACTTTCTGAAGACTCTTATCTTTCAGATTTTTATGAAGATTGATTGACTTGAAAGGAAGAGAGAAAGAAAGGGAGGGAGGGAGGAATGAGAGACATCAGTCATCTGTTGATTCACTCCCCAGACGGCTGCAGCAGCCACACGTGGGCCAAATGGCAGCCAGAGGCTTCCCTGCCACTCGCATAGGACCTGATGGGGTGTGCAGCTCCTGGTTCCGCCTGGCCTCTCCCCAGTCACTGTGGACATTTGGGAAGTGAATCAACAGATGTATGTGTCTGTCTCTGAGTATGTCTGTCTCTCTCTACCTTTCAAATAAATAAATACAAAAAAAAAAAAACAGGGCCCAGCACGGTAGCCTAGCGGCTAAAGTCCTCCCCTTCAATGCACCAGGATTCCATATGGGTGCTGGTTCTAATCCCGGCGACCCTGCTTCCCATCCAGCTACCTGCTTGTGATCTGGGAAAGCAGTTAAGGATGGCCCAAAGCCTTGGGACCCTGCACCCACGTGGGAGACCCGGAAGAGGTTCCAGGCTCCTGGCTTCAGATCGACTCAGCTCTGGCCATTGTAGCCATTTGGAACATGAACCAGCGGATGGATGATCTTCCTCTCTGTATCTCCTTCTCTCTGTATATCTGACTTTCCAGTAAGAATAAATAAATCTTGGGCCCTACGGCGTGGCCTAGCGGCTAAAGTCCTCGCCTTGAAAGCCCCAGGATCCCATACGGGCGCTGGTTCTAATCCCGGCGACCCTGGTTCCCATCCAGCTCCCTGCTTGTGGCCTGGGAAAGCAGTCGAGGACGGCCCAAAGCTTTGGGACACTGCACCCGCGTGGGAGACCCGCAAGAGGTTCCAGGTTCCCGGCTTCGGATTGGCATGTACCGGCCCGTTGCGGCTCACTTGGGGAGTGAAACATCGGATGGAAGATCTTCCTGTCTCTCCTCCTCTCTGTATATCCGGCTTTCCAATAATAATAAAATCTTAAAAAAAAAAAAAAAGAATAAATAAATCTTTAAAAAAGCTATATTATTCGTCTTTCTACAATTATGAAGATGAAACAAGACAAATTCTCACCAAAGGCTCCAGGCTACCTGGGGAATTCTTTAGGTTTCCACAAATGTGGCTGACTTGGGCTAGCTCAAAGACTACAGAAGCCATCCTATTAATTGCCTGCATTGTTATGATTATCTAAAAGCCCTACGGGGAGAAGGAAGCACAGAATGGGTATATACTGGCTGTGCCCACACAGATCAGAGCAAGCTGGCATTGAGGACCCAAGCCCTTCTCAAAATCTTGCTTTTGTCCCAGCATCAGAAACAGACCCTTGATCCTCAGGAAAATATGAGTCAGGAAGAATGGAGCCTTTTCCCCAGGGAAGTGGCTGCATTTCACCCCAGCAGATGATACTGTTTCAAATACAATAAACTAGCATGATTACTTTGTCGGCATTACAGGGACTGTTTTTATTTGGGCTTGTCATTCTCACCAAAGCACCTGCCCAAAAACTGTGGGTCACCAATACATTAAAATCAGATTGTCCAACATCAGAGCATTAAAAATTAGATCTGATAGCTCTTTATTCTCAGGCTGCATGGGTAAGTTTTCTTCAAAAAGGGACTTATGGTATTAGACACAATAGAAGGAGAAAATAATGCCAGTCATCACGTGTATTTCACCTGCGATTGTTCTTGTAATTCACCAATCAAGCACTTCCTGTTCTCTCTTCATGACTGCTGATGTCTCTTGGGATCGGGTCACCAAGAAGAGACAAGCTGGTCATGGAATCTCAGGTCAGAAAGAGACCATAAGAAATAATGAGGTGCTGACACTATGGTGCCGCCTCAAGCCACACCAGCACTCCATATAAAACCAGTTCAAGTCCCTGCTGCTCCACCTCTAACCTAGCTCCCTGCTGTTTCTGGAAAGAAATAGAACATAGTGGGCCGTAGAAGATAGCGCCGCCATATCCTAACGGCTAAAGTTCTCTCTTTGCATGCCCTAGGATCCCATATGGGGCACCAGTTTTAATCCCAGCAGCCCCGCTTCCCAGCCAGCTCCCTGCTTGTGGCCTGGGAAAACAATTGAGGAAGGCCCAAAGCCTTGGGACCCTGCACTGACATGGGAGACCCAGAAGAGGCTCCAGGCTTCTGGCTTCACATTGGCTCAGCTCTGGACATTTGCGACCACTTGGGGGGTGAATCAACAGATGGAAGATCTTTCTCTCTGTCCCTCCTGCTGTCTGTGTATCTGACTTTCCAATAAAAATAAATCTTAAAAAAAAAAAAAAAGGAATAGAAGATGCATCCATGTAGAAGACCCATTTGGAGGTCCAGGTCCCTGGCTATGGTTTGACCCAGGCTTGGCCATTTTTGCCTTTGGGGGAATAAACCAGTGGATGGATGACTAATTTCTTCACTACACCCTTAGTCTCCTCTCTGTAACTCTGCCCACCAAATAAATAAAATAAATCTGTATTTTTGAAGCAAAAGAAATTATGAAGCAAAATAATTAAGTAGAACCCAGACTTGCTGCTGCCATGCGGGTGTACACATATGGAAATATCTATTTGTAAAAAGGAAAACACTGATGTTGATTCATCAACCTATTTCTCAATTTGAAAAATATTTATTGAGCACCTGCTGTTTCTGGCACCATTATATCTGTTACAGATAGAGCAATGAACAAGTCAAACCAAAAAATCCTGGTACTCATGGAGCTTACGCTGGTGGAATCTTGCTGAGAAGAGAGAAGGGGGATGCTTCACCACCAAGCATTTCCATGGAAAACATTCTAAAATTGCAAGAATATGGAACCACGGAAACACCAGGGAGCCAATGTTGATTAAAATGCCTAGGAGTAGCACATGCTGGCCCAAGTACCTCAAGTCCTGCTTCCTACATAGGAGACCCGGATGGAGTTCCTGACTCCTAGCCGCAGCCTGCCCTTGCCTCGTTGGGGAGTGAATCATTAATGGAAGCATCGCTCCTCTGTTTGCAGCATTCTCTCTGTCTCCATCAATCATTCAGATGAATGAATAAATAAATCTAAAAAAAAAAAAGCCCCTCAGGACCAGTGCAGTAGCCTAATGACTAAGGTCCTCACTTTGCACGTGCCAGGATCAGATATGGATGCCAGTTCATGTCCCAGCTGCTCCACTTCCCTTCCAGCTCCCTGGTTGTAGGCTGGGAAAGCAGTCGAGGATGGTCCAAAGCCTTGGGACCCTGAATCTGCATGGGAGACCTGGAAGAAGCTCCTCCTGGCTTTGGATTGGCTCATCTCCTGTCGTTGCTGCCACTTGGGGAGTGAATCAATGGATAGAAAAATCTTTCTGTCTCTCCTCTCTGTAAATCTGACTTTTCAATAAAAATAAATAAATTTAAAAAAAAATAAGCCTCATAGTTTAAATTGCATACCCCTGCATCCAATAATCCCTCCTAGATCTAGAGTTCAACATCCAGAACTCCTGAATCTCAGGAGCTTCTTTACAAAGGGCAGATTCGAGATGAAGCACCCAGCAGAGCAGTCAAGTTGCACCTGCGGTGCCCACATGCAAGTACCTGGCTTTGAGTCCTGCTATAGTCCTGGCTTCAGCTTCCCACTGATGCACAGTTTGGGCAGCAGCTGGCCTTGGTTGGCTCCCTGTCACGTTACACCTTCAGCCCAACCCAGCCCTGGCTATCGCAAGCATCTGAGGGAGTGTGAGCTAGCAGACAGGAGGAGCCTCTCTTCTTTACAAGTGAATCATCTTTTTTTTTTTTTTTTTTTTTTTAAATGAATACCATTTTGAAACATTTCTCTTAGAAGGTAACAGTGACATCTTTTTTTTTTTTTTTTAAAGATTTATTCATTTTATTACAGCCAGATATATACAGAGGAGAGACAGAGAGGAAGATCTTCCGTCCGATGATTCACTCCCCAAGTGAGCCGCAACGGGCCGATGCGCGCCGATCCGAAGCCGGGAACCTGGAACCTCTTCCAGGTCTCCCACGCGGGTGCAGTGTCCCATGCATTGGGCCGTCCTCAACTGCTTTCCCAGGCCACAAGCAGGGAGCTGGATGGGAAGTGGAGCTGCCGGGATTAGAACCGGCGGCCATATGGGATCCCGGGGCTTTCAAGGCGAGGACTTTAGCCGCTAGGCCACGCCGCCGGGCCCAAGTGAATCATCTTTAAAAAAAAATTTTAAAGATGGATTTCTAGGCCTGAAAAGCAGAAATGTCAATGCTGCAGGTTTAGAATGGTACCTGGTCTGTATTTACACCGTAACAGGAAGCCATCGGAAATAGAGATTTGAGGGTAGAATTGTTTACCTCAGCTCTTAGTTACAATTTTGAAGCTTGCACATTCAAATCTATAATGCTCAACTATCTAGTTTTAAATATATATGAGAATACATATTCTTATTTATAATATTGAAAATTTGTTAACACACTAAGCTAAGGATACGATAAGAGTAATTATGCTATATTCTTACAGATTATGACACAGTCATTAAGCTTTGAAAGGGAGTATTTAACACTGTGAGAGTATGCTAAATGAAACAATCAAGATACAAAATTGCACATACCCATATACACACACACTGAATGTAACTTCAGACACATCAACCTGCTAATAATGGCTAGTGGGATTATGAGAAATATTTATCTTCTATGCGTTTCTCTTTTTTGAAAACAATGAGTAGATATTAGTTTCATACTCCAAAAACAGATAACGCTTTATAACAATAAGGTAGCCGTAAATCCCTGCTTCTCTGCTTCCAAGCAGAAATGTAGCCGCCTCGTTCCACACGTAGCTGCCTCAGCTGGTGTACTTTGTAGACCAATTAAGGAAAGCATCTCAAACGACACAGTTGTCATTCGTGTCAAACCCATGTTTGTCCTGCTGAAATTTAAGTCGGCTTCTTCCTTGGCTCAGAAACCAGCTGTTTGCTTTCTTTCTCAGAGTGCCCCATACTGCTGCCCACACTTGCCAGGGTCTATTTATACTCCCAAGGTCTCCAGGAAGGAAATGTGTGAACCTTGCTGACAAGGAAATGCCTGTGGAGAGGGCTCAGGACTGTGACCCGCTAAAAGGTTTGCCTTCTGGTTTCTGGGAGTGGGTGGCTGTGAGGATCGAGGCAGGGGCCACAGAAGGTTCTGTCCCATAGTTTTTCGGGAAGCGATTATTCCATCAATGAGCGACATTGGAAAACATTCGCCCAAAATTCATCCACAAGCACAAATTGCCCAGCAATCATCTAAATCTTGCAAAGCAATTATGAAAGAATGCTTCCCAGAAAAAAACTAATTAAATGGCCCACATTTAACTCCCCTCAGAGGGAGTGTACAGCCCAAGCCACGACCGGGGAGACAGCCGTCTTTCGTCCGTTGTTTCTTCCTACCATTTCTCGGGCTTCTGACATGCCACCAAGGTAGGCAGCCCCCGATTAATGGCTTTGCTGCCAGTCCCAGGGTCCTGATTTTCATTCTTCTGCTCTCAAGCTTTGACAAGAAGCTACTAAAATAGAGAAAACACTCAGTTTCCTTTTTATCTGTAAAATGAACCTTAAAAAGGCTGAAGTGTGGGGGGGGGGTTTCAAGAGGCTACTCCCAGTAACCTGCCTGTAGCTTCCCACTCAATACCTGTCACTTGTAGTATCAAATGGATGGAAGAAAACTCTCTCTTGCTTCCCTCATTTTCAGATAAATAAATAAAATTTTAGAACATAGAAGGCCCAAGCCTAGCCCTCCCATAAAGGCAGACTCTGCAACCAAGTTCTTTTACATCTTTCCAAAGATTATTATGCCAACACACCGGCATACAAAGGGTCTTCAAAAACTTCATCAAGGCAGACATAGGAAACTCATGTGCCACATGGGCGCACCTAAGCTCAAGGGCTTCCTGATGATGCAGTTGGTAATGGCACAGCTAACTGAGTTCTTGCCACTCACCTGGAAGACCTGGATTGTGCACCTGCATCTAGCTTTGGCCTGGCCCAGTCCTGGCCATCGTTGGCATTTGAGGGTAAGCCAGTGGAGAAAGGAGCTCTGTCTTCCTCTCTCTCTCTCTCTCTCTCTTTCTCTCTCTCTCTTTCTCTCTCTCTTTCTCAAAAAGTTGAAGAAGAATGGGTATGGGGAAAAAACTAAGGATGGGTATTTGGCACAGTAGTTTGGAGGATGTTTCTGTACGAAAATATGAGGTTACTTCAAAAAATACATGAAAATAGAATTAAAAGATAGGCTTCTTTTGATGCAAAAAAAAAAAAAAAAAACAACCCTGAAATCCAGGTGTAGTTTTCTATGAACTTTTTGATGATCTCCCATACATACTGCATTTGTGGCACTTGCAGAGAGGGTAGTCAGAGCACGGAAGCCAAGCCAGCGGCTCTCCTGAATCCTTTCAGGACAGGGTTTTGCCATTAGTGTCCTCAGACTGGATGTCCTTTTCCCAGATTGCTTGTTCTCACATCACAAGCCGTTTTCTGCACTGGGCTATACCAGTGCATGGAATGACGTCATGTCCTCCCATAGGGTTCACCCCAGGTCACGGGGGAGGGCAGCTGAGGGAAGAAATTCAAGGACTTAAGAGACACTGGGGCCCATGCCTCTCAGAAGCCTGCTGCAATGGCAGAGCAAGCCTGCACCCACCCTGATGCAGAATTACAGCTGAGGGAAGCCTACCAGCAGCTCACCCAGGGCCCCTTGACTCCCCGAAGCCAGGTCAGGGCCATAAACCTGGTCAAATACAGCAACGTGTGTAAAACTCAGACATGGAGACTCCCAGGCTGGTAGTCTGGGCTCTTTCTGCAGTGCTTCTCAAACTGTAATGTGCACACAGGTCACCTGGGGAGCCTGTTCAGTGCAACTTGACTCAGTAGGTCCAGGGTTGGGCATGGAGCTGTGCATCTAGCTTCCCTCAGACACTGGTGGAGGACTAACTCTCCAAAAAGCACTTTCTTATATCTTCATTCTCCACACACCTCAGTGACAGAAAGAGCCAGAAAATACCCACTTCTGCAGCGTATGGGAGCTAATGGGAGAGGGCGGTAGTCTTAGTCTGTTCTTCAACCTTGCCTCAAACAATTAGATTCTAACTTGAACCCTCTTGGCCTGCTCCAGCCACTAGGTGGGAAGATCAATGGTCCTTGTTCATTTTATGGTGCTCTAAGAGAATACCAAAGACTAATTTATTTTTTTTTATTTATTTATTTTTTAAAGATTTTTTTTTATTATTATTGGAAAGCCGGATATACAGAGAGGAGGAGAGACAGAGAGGAAGATCTTCCATCCGATGTTTCACTCCCCAAGTGAGCCGCAACGGGCCGGTACGCACCAATCCGATGCCGGGACCAGGAACCTCTTGCGGGTCTCCCACGCGGGTGCAGTGTCCCAAAGCTTTGGGCCGTCCTCAACTGCTTTCCCAGGCCACAAGCAGGGAGCTGGATGGGAAGTGGAGCTGCCGGGATTAGAACTGGCACCCATATGGGATCCTGGGGCTTTCAAGGTGAGGACTTTAGCCGCTAGGCCACGCCGCCGGGCCCCAAAGACTAATTTATAAAGGGTTGACTTAACTTGTGCCCTGGAGGCTGTGAATTCTGAGAGTGCGGCGCTGAGAGCGGGACTCGGCACCTGCTGAGGGCCTTT
This sequence comes from Ochotona princeps, assembly GCF_030435755.1. Classification (NCBI taxonomy): domain Eukaryota; kingdom Metazoa; phylum Chordata; class Mammalia; order Lagomorpha; family Ochotonidae; genus Ochotona; species Ochotona princeps. The sequence goes on from NC_080845.1 coordinate 57,316,585, forward strand.
CTGCTGCAGTGTGAGCTAACAGGCAGTGTCCCAGGAGACAGAGCGAGACACCAGCGCAGCTCTCTCTTTCTCTCCTTATATAGCCATTCCTGTGCCCAGGGGAGCCAATACAGAGGAGCGCCACGCACTGATTAAGATTTGGAAGTCCTCTGTTGCCAGCAGTTAAAATGGGGCTCTTGCCTTAAAGACCTCACCTAAGATGGAACGCAGCTCAACACGAAGGCCTCAAGTCAAGCCTGTTATTTCATCACAAGTGCCACTAGGGGACCACATTGTCATGACTCCATCTAATCTTGACCTCCCAAAAGCCCCATCTCCAAACACCATTGATAAATACACTTATGGATTAAGTTTCCAACATATTGTGCATGACAGGTAAACGTTGTCAGAATCAAAATGGAGTTGCCTGTGTCAGTCCTAACAAGCATGAATAACATTGGATGAGCATTGTGGCATAGCAAGTTAAGCTTCCTCCTATAATCCCACCGTCCCACCATCCCACCGGTTCATGTCACAGCTGCTCTACATCCAATCCAGCAGCAGATGATGTCTCAAATGCTTGAGTCACTGCCAGTCATGAGGGACACCCAGGTGGAGTTGCTAGCTCTTGGCTTCAGCCTGGCCCCACCATAGCTGCTGTAACCATCTGGGGAGTGCATCAGTACATAAACGATCTCTCTCTCTCTCTCTCTTTCTCTCTCTCTCTCAAATACGTAAATAAATAAATCTTTGAGACAGACTCACAGCTAAAAGCAATTCATCAGCCTTCACCTCTTGCAAGGAGAGTTCACAGCTTCCCCTCCACCATGAGACAGCACATCCTATGTCCTAGGTGTGACCTCACCATAGGTTTCCCATCATCCAGAGAAAACATCTTCTGGTGCAGAGCGGAGGGCAAACAGAATCCAAACACAGCTGCAGCTCGTGAAACATGCACCCACAAAGCAGTTGTGATTGTTGAGGAAAACTTTAGTCTAGCCAGTCGGGGTGGATTGCTGACTTACCAGCTGGCATCAGTTCCTCCACTGCATAGAATAAACCAGGCCTCTCCCAATCCAACCTTCCAGAATGAAACTTAATGCGTAAACCCTTCTGGACTTCAGGTTTCCCTTATGTGAAATCTCTGTGAGAAGGAAACCCATAAATGTCCACCACACACCTTCCAGCCCAGGGCAAAACTTGCCTGTTGGATTAAGGGAGAATCCATCACCATAACCCAAGCCCATGAGTTAACAGGGCTCTGATGCCTGCACGTGACATTACTCATCATGGAACTCTCAGACAAGATTCCCAGGGAATGACAAAGACCCTCTGATTTCCTCCCTCCAGCAAAAAGCTGCCTGTCCTTTAGAAAGGACCACCACATGGGTAGTCACTACATGCCCTGCCTGACACCTATGACAGGGATGGTTTACGTATCTGGTTATTCCCTTTTCTGTTGTTGTTGTTTTGGAGATTGATTTATTTGAAAGGCATAGGGGAAAAAAATCTTCCATCTGCTAGTTCACTCCCCATATATGGCTGTTACAGGCAAGTCTGGGTCAGATTGAAGCCAGGGGCCTGGAATTCCATTCAAGTTTCCCAGGAGAATGGCAGGGGGTTAAACTTTAGGCATCACTGCTGCCTTCCTAGGCACATTAGCAGGGAGCTAGACCAGAGGTAGAGCAGGTGGGACTCAAACCAGCACTGTAATATGGGATGCTGGCATCACCCACTGTGCCACCTCCCCTTTAAAAAGATTATTTATTGGGCCCGGCGGCGTGGCCTAGCGGCTAAAGTCCTCGCCTTGAAAGCCCCGGGATCCCATATGGACACCGGTTCTAATCCCGGCAGCTCCACTTCCCATCCAGCTCCCTGCTTGTGGCCTGGGAAACCAGTTGAGGACGGCCCAAAGCTTTGGGACCCTGCACCCGCTTGGGAGACCCGCAAGAGGTTCCAGGTTCCCGGCTTCGGATCGGCGCAGCATCGGCCCGTTGCGGCTCACTTGGGGAGTGAATCATCGGACGGAAGATCTTCCTCTCTGTCTCTCCTCCTCTCTGTATATCTGGCTGTAATAAAATGAATAAATCTTTAAAAAAAAAAAGATTATTTATTTATTTGAATTGTCAGTGACACAAAGAGAGGGAGACAGAAAAAGAAGAAAAGATCTTGAATCTGCTGGTTCAATTCCTAGTATGGCCGTAACAGCAAGGCTGGACCAAGCTGAAATCAGGAAACTTGTACCCCAGTTGGGTCTCCCATGTAAGTAGCATGAACCCAAGTATTAGACCAACTTCTACTGCCTTCCCAGGAGCATTAGCAGGGAGCTGTAAGAAAAGTGGAATGGCCGGGACTCAAACCTGCACTAACAAGTGATGCTTGCTGGCTTCACGGGTGGTGATTAACCCTGCACCACAACACCAGCTCCATATACCTGGCTGTTTGAACCAGAGACGATAAAATAGTGTCTCACCACATGCATCGTGTGTGTGTGTGTGTGTGTGTGTGTGTGTCTCCTCAGCTGCTTACTCCAGAACTCAGCCCGTCTCCACCCCTGTGCTGTCAAACAGGCTGGGACACCAGCAGGTGCAGCTGAGGCAGTAGATTCATGCCCACTGTGATAACACCATGGCTGACAAATATAATTCACACCTAACCTCCTGTGCATTTCCCTCATTTATTTTTTCATGAGAAAAGAAAATAAGAAAAACTCATTAAACTGTTTGCTGTACTTTTTAAGCTTAATAAAGCCAGCCCTAATAGGAGAACGTTTGCGGCTTTGTCTTGCATATCAAGTCGTGATTCATCTGTAGGCAATTTGGCCTTGTTTGTTACACTGTTGTCATGACAACGCTTTTCCTTTCAAGTAAATTGTGGAGGAGCACAAACAGCATGCTCCTATAGGTAAATACTTGCTTATTGTCTACACAAAAATTTCATTCATTGCACCCACTCTCCTAGCTCAATAAATCTGGCTCCATTAAAACTCAATTTTTGTATATCTTCCTCCCAAGGCCATGAGAAAAGCTTCTTCCACACAAAAACAGGATCCAAATTAAAGAGGATTTGATTTTTTTTTAATTATTTATTACTTAACTTCAGTAATTACATTGTATTATGTGACACAGTTACATAGATACTTGGGTTCTCCCCACCCCTCCCCAAACCCTCCCACCATGGTGGATTCCTCCACCTTGTTGCATAACCACAGCTCAAGTTCAGTTGAGATTTCCCCATTGCAAGCGTATACCAAACATAGAGTCCAGCATCTTATTGTCCAGTCAAGTTCAACGGCTTCTTAGGTATACCCTCTCTGGTCTGATGACAGAGCCAGCAGAGTATCATCCCAGTCAATTGAAAGCTCCAACATACCATCAGCAAAAATTTACATCAAGAGGATTTGATTTTGAAGGAGGAGAGACAGAGAGGAAGATCTTCTGTCCATTGATTCACTCCCCAAGTGACCACAACAGCTGGTTCTGCACTGATCCGAAGCCAGGAGCCCAGAAAGATCCCTCCCTCTATGCAGCTCTGCTTTTCAAATCTTAAAAAAAAAAAAAATCATACCAGTAAGTATGGTAGAATAGCAAATGTTGACAGTAAAGCTTGTGAGCAATAGTTATCATCCTCAGAGTTCAAACTGGTGGGGGAGTAATTTTGGCTTCAACTTTTCTAGATTCCAATTGGCCAACATATATGAGAATAAAAGGTATTAAAAACATTCCCCGTGGTGCTAATACTCCACCTGCAGTGCTGGTATTTCATGAAGCACCTGTTCCTGTCCCGGCTGCTCCGCTTCCAATCCAGCTCCCTGCTATGGGCTGAGAAAGCAGCAGAGGAAGGCCCAAAGTCTTGGCCCCCCACACTCATGTGGGAGACCTGGAAGAAACACCTGGCTCCCAGCTTTGAGCCGGCCTTACTCTGGCCATCGAGGCCATTTGAGGGATGAACCAGCAGATGGAAAGATCTTTCTCTGTCAATCCCTCTGTCTTTGTAACTCTTTCAAGTAAAAATAAACAGATCTTTTTTTAAAAATTTCCCCACATTCTATTTTAGTCTTAACAATCTAAGGAAATAATCTAAAATATGTATCAAAATTTTGTGCTGAGGAAATTTGTTAGGAACTAAAACTATTTAGTAACACAACACTGAAAATAAATGTTCAACAATAGGTAAATGAAGTGTCATATCCGTATGGTAAAATTTCATGCAACTTTCAAAAGCTTATGAAAATAGAACAGCAGTGGAATACACCTGTAATATATTTGCTAAGGAAAAAAGCAAATCACATATTCAAATGAAAAAAAAAAGTTGTTGAAAGGAAATGATACTTCTGAGTAGCTTATAGTTGTAACGTTCTTCCTTATACTTTTAAATATGTGTATTTTATTTCAGATTTAATGGAGAATTTGTATAGCCAGAATTTTGCAGAAGTAATAATTTTTTGACAGAAAATGAAAAACAAATATAAAAAATTAGAAATAAAAATCACGTGTGTGTTCTCCCAGACTTGTTTCTATATGTCCAAGAAAGCCGAATGGCTCTTCGCTGCTAGGAGCTGGCATGAGGGAGAGGAAAAACACTTTGCCCCCTGAAGTAAACAAATAAAAATAGAGCCACACATTCTAGTGATAGCCTCCAAAATGGATAAAGCCTTATTATTTTTCCACGTGCTCACTTTGAATAATAACTTTATCACTGCCTTTTGCAATTTTGACATCCATAAATGTGTGTTCCTTTTTTTTTTTTTTTAATTGGAAAGGCGGTTATACAGAGAGGAGGAGAGACAGAGAGGAAGATCTTCCGTCCGATGGTTCACTCCCTACATGACCACAATGGCTGGAGCTGAGAAATGTGTGATGTTCCTTGCAGACATGATAATTGTTTGAAAGAATTATGCAGATACTTCAAAAAGTTCATGGAAAATAGATTTACAAGATGTTTATTTTAGTGTAAACAAGAAGAAAACTTAAATCCATGTAGTTTTTTAATAGTACAAGTCTTCCATGAACTTTCTGAATCCATATACATGGATTTCAAACTGTTTTTAGTTCAAATAAACTGATCTCTCTCTCTCTGGCTGCTTCTCTGTTTCTTTCTCTCTCTGATTCATCCATATATTTGAAAGGCAGAGTGATTTTTTAAAAAGGGGAGAGGGGAGAGACAGATTCTTCCATCCAGTGGTTCACCCCCCAAATGGCCACAACAAGCAGGTTAAGTCAGGTCAAAGCTAGGATCCAGAAACTCTATCTTGTTCACCCACACGCAGGGGCCCAAGCAGCCAGGCCGTCCTCTGCTACCTCCCCAGGCACATGAGCAGGGAGCTGGATGAAAAGCACAGCAGCGCGGCATTACATGAGAGATGCTGGTGTCTGGATCCATGGCTTAACCCATTGTGGTGCTGAGGTGGGATGGTCCGTGATCTTCTTAAACTACCCTCTTTTCCTGCTGGGATTAAACTATCTGAAACTTTGATAAACGTGCAGGTATTTTCTTTAAATGCCTGTTCAATGTTTTATCTGATAGGACAATTCTATAATCTGATTTTATAAAACATGTACAAATACAAAAGTTACCTTTCTTTATGCTTTTTTCTAAAGCTTTTGTTATATATTTAATAAATTTATTTAGAAACTATATATACATAAATATATATGTATATTTGAACTTCTATCAGTTAGCCTTTAAAATTAATTTTAACTTGATTTACTTTAATGATCCTTGTTAATATGCCTTTTTAATTGTTCTCCAACATGTAAATACTGGATATCATAAAACAGGACATTATTTTGGATTTTCTGTTATCCTGTGCTATTGGTACAGAAACACTATTAACACAGAACCATCAATCCATTTTATGCTCTTGTCCAGGATACATTTATATATACATACATACATGTGTATACATATATAATATGTGATATGTAATATGTAACATATAACATATCACATATAATATATGTATACACATGTATGTATGTGTATAAATGTATGTATATGTATATATGTATGCATATGTATATAATGTATGATGTATATGTATATATAATATATATGTATACACATATACATATACATGTATACATATGTTTGCTTCTGAAATTTATTTTTTCTTTTTATCCATTTTCACTTTACAGAGAGACATAAAGAGATCTTCCATCCACTAGTTCACTCCTCAAACAGCCAAAATGGCCAAAGCTGAGCTAGTCCAAAGCAAGCAGCTAGGAGTTTCTTCCGGGCATTCCAAGTGGGTACAGGGGCCCAAGGACTTGGACCATCCTCCACTGCTTTCCCAAACCATAAGCAAGGAGCTGGATTGGAAGTGGAGCAGATTCTAGGACACAGACATTGCTCAAGTTGGATTCAGACACTGCAGGCAGAGGTTTAGCCTCCTACACCAAGGCACAGCCCTTGAATTGGATTCCTCGTCGTAAGGGTATACACACGTGTAGATTGCCAGATGGTTCACCAGAAAATTTAGACTTACAATTCTAAAACTAAGACATGAGTGTCTAGTCAGTGCCCTCCTAATACTAGGTATTAGTGCATTCTTTATTATTGACCATTTGGTATTTTATTTACATACATACTTATTTATCAGAAATGTTAACTTCTCTTCATCTCTTTCCTAGACATTTGTATTCTCTTTTACTTTATGAAGTTTATGTGTACAACATTTTGCACTGAGATATTCATTGTATTCTTACCTATTTTAAGTATTCTTTTTACTTTAAGGATATAATTTGTCATAAATTATTCATTTGGCAGATAAACAGACATACAGAGAGACAGAACACAGATCCATCTTCCACTCCCAAATACCTGCAGTGGATGAAGTTGGACCAGAGACCAGAGACAAATAGCTGGGTACTCGATTCAGATCTCCCATATAGTTGGCGGTAACCCAAGGAACTGAGCAATGTAATACTTGCAAGCTAAGCACATCTAGGAGCAAGGCAGGTCACATAAACGAACAGTCCCTTGTGTGTGACAAAAGAGAGTGGTGGCAACTGTGCTCAGCAGGAAAAGTGTACACTTTGTCTAAACATGCTCACTTGGAAAACCCATGCAAATGCCTTACAGGTCACACAAAACATATGGAATGCAGATTTAAGACTTAGCCAGTCAGCTACCAGTTTGCAGCTTCTGATTCAAAGGGGCATCTCAAAGGAAGGTGGGTCTGTCTTTCTGGTTACCCTGCCAGAAATATTTGCTCCTCCCCAATGGTAGAAGTTTCTGTGATATAAAAATGCTTCCCACTTTGAGTTGCTTGTTAGAAGTTCAGTTTGGAGATGCTCAAGAAACAGAAAAACTATCAGACATAAATTTCCCCTGGAGCATTTGTGTGTTGCTCTGAGTTCGCTTTAAGAACATGAGCCTGACCTGCAGTGAAGCCAAAAGGCAGCTTGCATATTGAAGGCCAGGCAACTGCTGAGCCGCCAGGCAACATTCAGCTACAGGCACTGGGGGTCCCAAAACAGTTTGAAAGGCCCCAGCAGAACTCTTTTCGTTTCATTTTGTTTTGTTTTAAGATAACTGGCTTAACATTCCGAGTAGGGGGTAAAATAGCCCCTATTTTCGTTCCATCCATTTATGTGTTGGGTTTTTGGCAGTGAGAGAAGGCAACTTAGTCCGCATTGCAAAGCATTAGAGAGCAGAAACCTGATCTGGCCGTGGCATTTGGAGGTGGGACATTGGGAAGGTGATTAAGATTTAATGACACCATAACATGGGGCCTCAATTGAGCAGGACTACCGGCTTTATGAGAAGGGGAGGCGAGACTTAAACTAGGACGCTCTGACTCATCACGTGGTACCCTAAGCTGCCTTCAGACTCCACGGGAACTAGCAACTAGCACCTTGCCACACTGAGCCCCTCCAATTTTGGTTGGCCTCCAGAGCTTTGAGCCGAATAAGCCTTTATTCTTTGTAAATGGCTTCGTCAATTATTAGCAACAAAACCCATCTAAGCTTGGTCCTTTGCCCGCATTCAGTCTTTTTCCAGTGAAAGCACGCTTGAAAAAGAAGTGAGGAATGGCGGTGTGGTTACTGGTTAAGATGCCGGTTAAGACACCTGCATTGCACATCGGAGCATCTGGGTTGGCGATGAGCCTCTGACTTCAGCTTCCTGCTAAGCAGCATCCTGGAGGCAGCAGGCTCAAGGAGTTGGGATCTTGCCACAGCCGTGGGTAACCTGAACCTGCTGACACCTGGCTTCTGCCCACTTCAACCCTGGCCATTGCAGGCATTTGCGGAGCAAGCACCCTTGCTCATTTTCTCTCTCTCTCTCCCTCATGAATTAATTCTATTCCAGTTAATTTAACAACAATAAAGAATATTTCACTCCCCAAAATTTTAAGCCTTATGTCTTCAGATAAAAGAAAAAGGGGTTAATTCTGAAATTTCTTGAGGATATGAGCTAAAGCTTGCATTGTAACAGTTACATTCACATCTTAGAAGAATTACCAAGTGGGTCATCAAATCACTTTTGTAAGAACACAAATGCATATCCTTAACAAGAGAGAGTGATTCCCTACCAGGGACTCGCTGTGGCACTCTCTCAGTGTGGGTGAGGAGTGCTTCAGACATCATTCAGCTCCTTCTCTTCCGGGAAGGCATGGGTTGTCATCACAAAGCACGAGAGAGAGTGGCTAAGCCACGGAAACTTGGCTTCAGACACTGCAGAGGCCGCAAATGTGCAGGCAAGCTTGTAGCAGGGGTGGCTTCTTCTGAGGCCTCTCTCCTTGCTTTGCCGATGGCCACCTTCTGGGTGCCTCCCACAAGGTAGTTCACATGTGTGCCCCTGGCCCAGGATCTCTTACAGCACACCACTCACACTGCTGTCCTAGCCCAACAGCCTCATTTTAATCTAATCACCTCCTTCAAAGGCCTATCTCCAAATACAGCCACCTTCCAAAGTTCTAAGGGCTAGGGCTTCAAGATACGTTATTTGAGAATATACAGTTCTTATGTGTGGTTAATAACAATAGGCACTTTATTAGTTTAACTCATTTTTAAAAAAGTGCTTATTTTTATTTGAAAGGCAGACTTTTTCAGAGAGAAGATAAAGAGAGAGAGAGGGAGGGAGGGGGAGAGAGAGAATCTCTGCTGATTTACTCCCCAAATAGCCACAACGGCCGGAGCTGAACTGATCTTCAGAGCCTCCCCATGTGGGTACAGGGGTCCAAAGGCTCGGGCCATTCTCCATTGTTTTTCTAGTTCATAAGCAGGGAGCCAAATTGGAATTGGAGCGCCTGGGTCTCAATTTGGTGCCGATATGGGATACCAGCACCACAGGTGGAGGTTTAGTCTGAAATGCCACCACGCCACTCTTACCTCATTTCATTCTCATAACAACTCCACAAATCATGGACTTTGACAATCTCCATCCTACAGATGGAAATATAAACCCAGACAGAGCCTAGGTAACTTTCCCAAGGTCTCACAGCTGGCAAAAAGCATAATAAGGGTATGAATGCAGGTGGCTTGGCTATAAAACCAAGCATTTAGCCACTGTGTAACAGAGAAGAATGTTTCTCAAAAGGAAATCTCCAATATCAAATTGGTTAAAATCTTCATGATAATATTGTCTATAGAGAGGACTTAACATAATAAATGGCATTTATAACAGGAAAAAATCTAACATCATAGTGAAGGGGAAAAACAGAAGGTTTTCCCAAAACTCTGGAATAAGACAAGAGTGAGGCATTTGAAGAAGGAAGCATTTGATGAAATCTCTCTCTCTGTCTCTCTGGGACCAGGATGATTGCTCAACGAGCTAATCCTCTGCCTTCAAGTACCAGCATCCCATATGGGGCCCATTTATGTCCCGGTTGCTTCATTCCCCATCCAGCTCTCTGCTTATGACCTGGAAAAACAGTAGAGGATGTCCCAAAACCTTGGGACTTTGTACCCATGTAGCAAACCCAAAAGAAGTTTCTGGCTCCTGGCTTTGGATCAGCTCAGCCCTGGCCATCCTAGCCATTTGAAGAGTGAACTAGCAGATAGAAGATCTTTCTATCTCTCCTTCTCTCTGTAAATACATCTTTTTAATAAAAACACATAAATCTTTTTTTAAAAAACAAGTATCTCTGTCATCTCTCTCTTTCAAATAAAAAAATAGTACGTGCAGATTCAGGTGGGTCTTACCATCTTTCATACCTTTACTACAAATTTGTGTATAAGAACTGGCAATTGGATGCTGGCATTGTGATGTGGTGAGGAAAACTGCTGCCTATGATACCAATGTCCCATATGGGTGCTGGTTCAAGTCCCAGCTACTCTATTTTCGATCCAGCTCCCTGCTAATATGTCTGGGAAAGCAGCCAAAGACAGCCCAAGTGCTTGAGCCCCTGTACCCCTATGTGGGACCTAGAAAAAGACCCTAGTTCCTGACTGCAATCTAGAACAGCCCTGGCTATTGTGGCCATCTGGGGAATGAACTAGTGTAAGCAGAAGCTTGTGTGTGTGTGTATGTGTGTGTCACCATTTCTCCCTATAACACTGACTTTAAAACAGATAAGTATTTCAAAAAATAATGAACTGTGTTAGCCAATGTATCGTGGAGGGATTTTCGCAACCTTGCAGCAGTGAAACCAACATGGTCTCAGAACTATCAAAAAAAAAAAACAATACCCTCAAAACATTCTTTTTTACATCAGGATTTCTAAGATGACATCAAGAGGATGTGCCCATCCCCAGGTGCTGATGTAGTTTGGCAACTGTGAGCAGCTCCAGCCACCCCCTTTACCCCCTCCCCCATACAGGAGAAAAGAGAAGAAAGGGAAAATCGGAAGCATTTGTCCCATTTACCTTCTCCCATGCCTTGACCCTCCCCACCCTATTCAGTGGTCCTCATGGGTCTGCACTTTGTCAACTATGTAAACAACACCAAAAACAAAATAAAGATTTTAAATTAAATATAAAATGTAAAGATAAGAGAGTTGGCAGTTGAATGGTACTAGTTTGTGTACAGTGAAAATGTGAACTATAACAAAGAACACATGTACCCTGTCAGTGTAGACCAAAAAAATAGCATCTTATGTGATGCTGACAAGCCATGAGTTACTGAGTGCACCAGGAAGATAATAGTTTCTGGAGGCAATAGCTCACTCCGAGGGAAAAACTGCTACTGCCTTAGTCTGGCTAATTAGTTTGCTGGGAAGGCAGGCACATTGTCTGATCCAGGAGTTCTACAGCTGTGCGTGCCTTCCTCTCCCTTCTGAGCAGGCAGCAAATGACCACAATGCTGTCTGACATCAGGGACGGGCCAAGAAAACAAGTTCTAATTCCTATGGGACCAATGCTCTGCCCATTGTCTGCATTTCCCAAAGCTCACGTGTGGGGTGCACAGCTCCAAAGAAGTCCCAACTATCCTGAAAATCCTTGGAGCTGGGTTTGTGTGGGAAGGACTCAGAGAGAAAAACAAGGGGTACCACAAGAGTCAGCTGTCTCCATCCACACAGGAATGAGTTCATCCATTTGTAAAACAGACTAATGACGTAATCAACTCCCTCCGATAACCAGAAGTGGGTTCTTGCTGTTGGCTAGCTTGGATTTGCTCATACTTGTCTAGACCCAATGAATATTATATTCACGCCAGGGACAGTAGATCTATAGAGGGTAGGGAAGACAATTGGGCAGCTTGGAGCCTTGCCCTACCTCTAGCCCCTGTCACCTACTCCCTCGCCACCACTGACATGCCCAGCTGTAAATCAAGCAGTATCAAAATTTTTATCAGGAACATATCCATCCAGCAGAGTCAGACTCTAGTAGTCAGGTATGCCTGGTTTCATGCATTTAAGAGAGACTCGAGGAAAAGGCAGGACGAGAAAAGGAACTCTCGGTTCCATTTGGAAGTCTCTGAAAGAGGGCTCAGTTTGAAGGTCAGAGCTGAAGGAGACGCAGGAGAAAGGCAGCGTTTTTGACACTTGGACATGTGAGTGTGAATTCACCGAACAATGCATTTGAAAGCGAGAAGACCAAGCTGGATAAATGAGTGCCAGGCATGGTCAGAGGAGCTACAGAGTGGAGGCTGAACTTGTCTGAGCGGAGAACTCTCCCAAGAACAATGAGGAGCCGTTTCACTGTGATATGGCTACTCGGTTGTAGGCATTCGCAGTAGTTCAAATTAAGAATTGGCTAAATGTAGCATGGTGTCCTAGACTGGATCCAGAACACAAGAAGAAGATACATGAGGGGAAAAATAGTAAAATTTAAATAAGAACTGGATACTTGCTTTTTTCTACTTCTTATTTTATTTAAAAAAAAAAAATGTTTTTGAAAGACAGAGAAGGAGACAGAAAGTGCCCAACGACCTTCAACAGCCAGGCTTGGGCTGAGCTGAAGCTGGAAGCCAGGAACTCCAGCCTGGTTGCCCATGTGAGTGGCAGCAATTCAAATATTTGAGACATGACCTCAGTGTGCTCATTTGCAGGAAGCTGGATGGGCAGCCGCAAGGACTCAGTGCCACATTCAGCAAAATTGGATGTCAATGTCCCAAGCAGAGGCTTAAGAACTATGCAGATGGCCACTCCTGGAGCTTTTATAGTAGTACTGTCAGTGTTGATTCCTTTTACATCTGTATGTGTATATATATTTATATATATATATATTTATGTGTGTCTATGCATATATATGTGTGTGTATATACATACAAAAGATTTATTTGGGGCTCGGCAGTGTGGCCTAGTGGCTAAGGTCCTCGCCTTGATCCCATATGGCCACTGGTTCTAATCCCGGCGGCTCCACTTCCTCTCTGTCTCTCCTCCTCTCAGTATATCTGACTTTGTAATAAAAATAAAATAAATCTTTAAAAAAAAAAAAAAGATTTATTTGTTTTTATTGGAAAGGCAGGTTTACAGAGAGAAGAAAATAGAAAGTTCCATCAGCTGGTTCATTCGCCAAGTGGCCACAATGGCTGCAGATGAGCTAATCTGAAGCCGGGAGCTTCCAGATCTCCCACATGGGGGCAGAATCCCAAGGCCTTGGGCCATCGTTTGCTGCTTTCCTAGGCCACAAACAGGTTGCTGGATGGGAAATGGAGCATCTGGGATACGAACCAGTGCCCGTATGGTATGCAGGAGCTTGCAGGTTTAGGATTAGCCAGTGAGCCATCGCACCAGCCCTCAGTGTTGGCTTCTTTACCTTAACAAATGTACCACAACAGCAATGTAAGTTGTTAAAATTAGAGAAGACTGAGTCAAGGGTATCAGGGACCCTGCACAGTCTTTGTAACTTCAATGTAAATCTAAAAACTGTTCCAGAATGAAAATTTTAAGAAATTAACACATGGCAATTTAATGATTAAATTCTAAGGTTATCTCATGAACATTCCAAGGAAATTTTGTTCACAGCCAAAGTCTTATTTTCAATGTTTTATAAGGGTTTTTTTTAGGTACCAAGCATAGCAAATCAATCATTCTCCCATAATCTTCTGGCAAATTTCTGACCTCCACTACTTCCCCAAAGGTTGACTGAAAACCCAGTCACAGTTCTTCATTTCTCCCTACATCCCTGTGTCTTTGTAAGGGGCCAAACAACACTGTAAACGAACCTGAGATGAAACCTGAAATGTACACTTTGAAATGCTTAAGGTGGTCAATTTTACAGTATACATTTTTTCCTCAATTAAAAAAAGGTTTAAAGACACAATTCCAACTGTCTTGAGTCTTCCCAAACTCGACCTTCCAATATGAAGATTTTCGTCTTGATTCTGCAGAAGAAATCTCTACTCTTGTACCAGCTCTACTTTGAAAGAGAAAAAAAAGATAGCCTAGTGATAGTCTAGTGGCTAAATTTTCACCTTGTATCTGCTGAGATCCCACATGGGGGCACTGGTTCGCATCCCAGATGCTCTGCTTCCCATCCAGCTCCCTGCTTGTGGCCTGAGAAAGCAGTAGAAGACAAGCCAAAGCCTTGGGACCTTGCACCCACATGAGAGACCTGGGGGAAGCTCCTGGCTCCTGGCTTCACATTGGCTCAGCTCCAGGCGCTGCGGCCACTTGGGAAGTCAATCCATAGATGGAAGATCTTCCTCTCTGTCTCTCCTTCTCTCTGTATATCTGCTTTTGCAATAAAAATAAATAAATCTTAGTGGGGGAAGGAGCCATAAAATCATTCTCTACCACTTTATAGACTAACTTGATCATGAAAAATTCAAGTTAGTCTGAAAGCTTCCACCCTCCCTTATTTCACCGCCATCAAGAAACCATGCCCCCTAGAAACTTCTCTACAAACTCCACAAGTGTCTTTTCCCTCCTCTCACTTGCCCCACAGCTTTGTCTAAGCCTCACCAGTGATTTTTCTCTGGGAGGCAAGAATTCTACCACTGAACCACCAATGCGGAAAGCCAAACGACATGTGAGATTCTGCAGGACTTGTTCAAGGCAGCCTTTTCTAAAGCCACAATAAAACTACACTTGTTCAACCCAACAACACTCCCACTCTCTCTAATTGAGGTTTCATGGAGTCATATTCCCCAAAACATGGTTTTTAAAAAACAACTAAAATCTCCATGGGTTTTTATCACAAAGATTAAAATCTCAGGAATGGAGAAAAATATTTTTTTAAAGATTTGCTTGTTTGACAGACAGATTGACAGAGAGTTCTTCCATCTGCTGGTTCACTCCCCAAATGTCTGCAACAGCTGGATTTGGATTAAACCAAACCAGGAGACTGGAACATCCCACACAGATAGCAGAGGCCCAGGTACTCGGGCCATCTTCCACTGCTTTCTCAGGTGCATTATCAGGAAGCTGGATGGGAAGCTGAGCAACAGGGATTCAAACCGGGACTCCAATACGGGATGCCAGCAAAAGCAGGCTTAACCCTCTGTACCACAATGCTATTCCCTGTAAATTCTTACGCACAACGTAAAATCCATACTTCCCATTGCTGTTATATCTTTCCCAAGAATGCGAGCTCTCAAATCAGAAACAAAAACTTCATGGGTATTCCAAGCAGCATTTCAGCTCCAACTCTATCCGTTTGTAGATCTATTCATTTCTCTTTTATCCAGTAGTCAGGCTTTAGTTTGTTTTGTTAAATGAAAATTAGACGAAGGCCATTGTTTCGGACTGGTTTTCTGTACCATGTCCCAACAAACCAGAATAAAAAGCCTATGTTAGTGTTCCATGTTACCAAATCAAAACTAACTTGTTCTTTGGAGAATAAGAGCCAAGTTTCCCAACCAGGCAGCAGGCCTGACAAAGCCATTCCCTGCACTTTTATTCTCATACCCTTTATGCCTTCAATCCTTACTGAATGTGATACAGTCTTAACAAACCAGTTATTTTTCTATTGTTCTGTCTCTCTGTTCCAACCCAACAAAGAGATAAACTTTGAAATGGCCAGTTCACTTTCCACTCTCTATGTTGTTGTTGTTGTTTTGTTTGTTTTTGGTTTTTTAGCCGTCCTCCATCTATGAAGCCAACTTCTGCTAGGCCGATCAGAACACTGACCCTGTTTTAGGGAGTCAAGTGTTGACTGACTCTGGAATCAAAAATAAAGCTGATGAAGGTCCTTCCGTTGTTCAAATTTGGGCCTTTGAAAGTTTCTATTTTTCCAATAGAAATCTTAGAGCCTCTCTGGCTGCTCTCTCCCTGCCCAGACCTGTAAAATATGGCCCAGGTCTCATCATTTTGGGGGGGGGGGGGCAGATGGAGGCTGTACTTTCCAGCACATAAATCGTGTTGGTCGCTGTATAACTGGCTGACAGTTCTGATTCTGAGAAAAAAACACACAGAGGGAAATGAGTAGACACTTCATGGTTCTTTTGAAATAACCTTCGGATGAGATTTATATTTAAACTGTACCAATTCTGTTTCCCAGAAAGCTTTCAAAATGAAAGCCCAAATGAGTTTAATCAGAGGTGTTTCGATGGTGCAGAGTTTGACATTTCTCCTCCCACGAAGAGGAAAATGAATTGTGGTGCTGTCTCCATTCATGCAAACAACGATTTCTGGCAGCCGCTCAATTGGATTCTCACCTTCTGATTGCAACAACACGCCGCCTCCACTCTGCACCCAAGAGGACTGGCAAACCTCTTTCCCTGCCACACCCACAGCACCAAGACGAAAGTTCTGCCAGCGCTTTACCTCCTGAAAGCAGGTGGCTCACAGTAGTGCAGGAAATTCTAGCAAAAAAAAATAATAAAGAGGCAGATGATCTCACCCTTTACAGCTGCCAAGCTCTTCAACCGCATGCTTAGTCTCTGCCCAGACACTAACGTGCCCCTAAACCAGAGCACATTATCCAGGAGCTACCATGGATAACTGCCTCACAAAATCCTGAGCCCCTTCTCCTCCCACCTCAGTGTACCCCCAGGTGCCGCAAAGGCCTTAGATAGTGATCCAAAGCTATCACTTGGTGACCCCGAGAACCACCTTCACGGAGCATTCCTGTGCTCAGCTGCCCCTGCTAGCTAGAAAACATCTTTATCTTTGTATCTGTCCCATCTCACATCCTCCAGGAAGTCTTTCGTGATCTGACCTAACCCATCATTTGGTCTAGGATGGCTATTTTGCTTCTATGATCAGAAACATTTCCTGTGTATCTATTCCTTACACATATATCTCTTATACATGTACAAGAGTACTTCGAAAAGTCAGCAGAAAATGGGATTACAAGATACATTTATTGGATCCGGCACAGTAGCCTAGCGGCTAAAGTCCTTTTCTTGCATGTGCCGGGATCCCATTTGGGCTCCAGTTCCAATCCTGGTGGCCCCACTTCACACCCAGCTCCCTGCCTGTGGCCTGAGAAAGCAGTCAAAGATGGCCCAAAGACTTGGGACCCTGCACCCAGGTGGGGGACCTGGCTCCTGGCTTCGGATTGGCGCAGCTCTGGCTGTTGTGGCCATTGAGGAGTCATTCATCAGCTGGAAGATCTTCGTGTCTGTCTCTCCTCATCTCTGTATATCTGACTTTCCAATTAAATAAATAAATCTTTTTTTTTAAGATATATTTATCCTGGTGCCAAAAAACCACCTAAATCCATACATAGATTTTTCAAAAGTTCATGGAAAATTTTTTCCTATAATCTGTGTGTCATTAAGGACAGAACCTCTGGTCGACAGCCTGCCTGCTGATCTCTGGCAAAGGGAGAACCAAGCAGGGGGTGCCTTGTGCCTATGTCACCATCACATGCCTGCACTGACCTGCACTGTGTTCAAGTTCCTCACTGCCATCTGTTCCTTCTTGTGACACGGAATTCTCACTGGCACCACCCCTAGCAGCGACTGAAACAGGGAAGCACCTAAACAAACACTTAATCTCCCAAGAACACCAAAGCATAGACCTAGAAAAGCCAAAAGACAGTAAAGCCATGTTAATATTTTGCTGTCTTCGTAGACCCTAAAAAAGCAGCTTCTCCATAGGCATGCATACCACCTGCAGAGGTAGCTGAAACAGACAGCTGGGCCCCTTGCCCAGAGATTCTGATTCATTGGTCTAGGGTAGGGCCCAAGAATTTGCCTTTCTAACAAGCTTCCAAGATGATCTGCTATAAGTGGGCCAGCAGCCCTGTGCAGAGTAAGCTGTCAGCTAACACAGATGCCTGCCACATCTTACCAAACACACATCCACTCCAGATCTGAATGAATCATCTCAGAGAGAAACCGCCCATAGGAAGCAACACTGACATATTCTGGGTTGAAAGGAAAACTCCCATTATTTCCTATTCAGCATTTTCATCGGTTTTTGCTACTGTTGTTTTCATCCACATGATCCAACAGGCATTAATGATCATTCTGTACAGGTTGAGAAAGACAGCTGCATACAGAGTTGAAGAGCCCAGCCCTGGGGCCAGAATTCCTGATAGCAAATCCCAATTCACCTTAGGTCCCCAAGCTCTAGCTTCTTCCTCTTTGGTTAACTGGAACTGACGATAGCCTTCCCCTGGAAGATTACTGCGAAGCTTTAATGGGTTATTCTTGCGAGTTCAAAAACCAGCGGCTGAATCAAGCATTTGACCTGTGGTTAACACGCCTGCAGCCCACACCAAGAGCCTTGGGCTTGAAGCCTGACTTTGTTTCTGATTCCAGTTTCCAGCTAATGCAAACCTTGGGAGGCAGCAAGGATGGTTTGAGCTCTTGGTCCTGCCACCCACGTGGGAGACCTGAACTGAAGTCCATGCGCCTGAATCCAGCTTGGCCCAGCCTTGACTCTTGTGGTTATTTGGAGAGTGAACCAGTGGAGAAGCGATTTCTTCCCCGTTTCTTCTTTTCTCTCAAGTTAGGAAACCAAAAATAAATAAATAAATATATGACGCTATTCCTCTAATTTCAACCAGATAAATGTAAACAAATATTCTCTGGAATTGAGCGATTACACAAAGATCAGGAATTTAGTTGTTGTTGTTGTTGTTGTTCTGTTTTTGTTTTAAAGCAAGATTTATTAGAAAAGCTGAGAAGAGAGACTCCCGTCCTAGTGACGGGAAGGGGCTTCAAGAGAGAAAAGAACCCTCACCCCTCCCCATGGCGGCAGGACGAGGATGAGAGAGAAAACCGAAACCTCCTGCCATAGGGGCAGGAGGAAGGAAGAAGCTAAAACCCAAGTTAATGGTGGGGTTGGTGTCTTTTAAAAGCTCACTTCAAAGGAGTTTCTCCATAAACAAAGGAAAACCCCTGGTTTCTAAGAACTTAGTTTTTGAAGTCAGACTTCAGTGTGCTTCCCAGTTCTGTTTATCATTATGTTATCTTGGGCCTCTTATATCACCTCCCTGCGCCTTAATCTGCTCATTTGTGAGTAAAAATACCTACTTCTGGAAACCATCATGCTAAGGGAAATGAGCCAATCCCAAAAGGTTAAATACCACATGTTTGCCTTGATTTAAGATGATATGATGTTATATATAACATGTTATGTTTTGAATGTTATATGTTGTGTATAAACTAAAATTGAAGTATAGGTGAGGTGGTCACAGAAGGTGGCTGGGAACCCGCATTTACTTTTAACATATTGGTTACTCATTACTATGTCAATTAATTCCATAATGATGTAAATTTTTGCTGATGGTATGTTGGAGCTTTCAATTGACTGGGATGATACTCTGCTGGCTCTGTCATCAGACCAGAGAGGGTATACCTAAGAAGCCGTTGAACTTGACTGGACAATACGATGCTGGACTCTATGTTTGGTATACGCTTGCAATGGGGAAATCTCAACTGAACTTGAGCTGTGGTTATGCAACAAGGTGGAGGAATCCACCATGGTGGGAGGGTTTGGGGAGGGGTGGGGAGAACCCAAGTATCTATGTAACTGTGTCACATAATACAATGTAATTACTGAAGTTAAATAATAAATAATTAAAAAAAAAATACCTACTTCAGGCCATTGTCATGTTTACTGGGAAAAAAAATGTACGTAAAATCCTTAGCCTTGAAACTGAATAGATCCTTGCAAACTGTGTCATGATTTTTGTTACTAATGTTGATAGTCGATTCCAGGAGCTGCACAGGAAAGCAGAGCTAGTTAATAACAACACAACTTTGTCCACTGGCATGAAATAGCCCAGGAAAGGCACTGAATAATGTTTTCAAATGTGATCATGTTTAGGAACTTTGAGGATTCATCTTTATCCTTACCATGTGTGCGGACCTCAGCACCACTGCATCTTCATAAGAACCCAGAAATAGCAGGTGCATGCGTTACACAATCCTAGCTCCTAAAACCTCTGGAAGGAAATTCTAAGCCTAGGATATGTGTATGTATTTCCTCAGAAAACAGAATGTGGCAGTTCAAATCAGTTCTACATGTTAAGTAGCCTAAACGTTATATGCTGCCGGCATGTTATAAAGTGATTCGGCAAGAAATAATTCTTTAAAAATCCATGGTGGAAAGAGCAGATTTGGCTGCTTGTTATAAAGTAGACAAAGAATTTCATAGCAAAGTCAGCTCACCTGGCAGGTGAGTGAATTGGGCTGTACACTGGGTACAAAGGACCTAGTTAGCTTTGATATTCTAGAATTCCAAAATGACATCATGTTATTTGTGTGTGTGTGTGTGTGTATATACAAATGTGCACAAGCTTGTTTATAAATACAAGCACATATACATACAAGAAAATGTTCCTGGCTGCAAATATACAACAGAAAGTTACAAGTTTTTTATTAGTTTCTAGAGTAACAAGTTTTTTTCACCAGTTTTCCATATTCATTACTGATGTAAATAGTATACTTTGTTTAAAGTAGGAGTGAATATAATGATGTTGCATAACACAGGATTCATGCCAAAGATCATGAAAGGAAAGAAGGATATGCTTATGGGGTGTAATTCAGTTGTAAACACCTGTTCTGTGTTGCCACTTTACATACACCAGAATTCTCCTCTCGTAAATACAGAGAAATTTCTAGCAGTTGGGAAAGGGAATTTTTTCCTTCAAAAGTAAAACTAAGCATCACAATAGTATGTTAACTTAAATGCGGAGTTAAAATCCTACAAACCCTGCCAAAATGAAACTTAGGAAATGTTACCAGGTTTTGAAATTTATCTGTCATTTAGTATTATTCAAGTACTTCATGCATGGTTTTTGGTTGTATGTAGGTTGATGGTCCTCTCATGAAATAAGTACCAAAAAATCTGACACTGGAAGCATTAACGTGGCAGAAAAAGTCGTTGTGGAGAAATCCTGAGGCATCATATCTTTCCAAGCAAGCCTGCTCCTCTTCCTCCTGACCTCTCGCCTGGTTAACTCTAAGAGAGCTTAGCTGTGGCCTGAGTTGCCCACTTCCCAGTGGAATCTCAGCTTCCGGTCCAAGGCAAGACTTCTCTCTGCCTGTGCCCCTTCTGCTTCTGTCGTCAGAAGCGTGAAGTCAGTTACCAGCTTGATCTCCATGGGTGCGAGTGCATGGAGGAGCTGAACTTCAGTAAAGCAATATTTTTACTAACCCAAGAGAAACACAAAATAAAGCAAAACTTTAATTGGGGAGAGGCGTGATTCACTCCCAAGATTTCTTAGTGATTCACCCCAAATGTTCTGACCTCTACTAAGCTACTATGCCAGATATAACTTTTCCAGGGAAGAGAAGGAAAGAAGAAAGGGAAATTGCAGTCTCTCTTAGTAGCAGAATGGCACAAGGTCTTTCTGTGACATTTTGCACTTTTTTCCATTAAAATGTTATGGGGTGCAGCCAGTGATAGCCACCACCCATTGACAGCAGGCAAATGAAATTTGGCTGTGTGAAGGTGGGTCCTAACAGCAATGGAATGTTAATTCCATCCTCCACCATCCCCCTACATCCTAAATTAGCCAGGATATTGGAAGTCCAACTAGCCTAGGTGTTTTTAGCTACAAGCCCAGTTCCTGTTCCTGCCCATCCCAACGAACACTAATCAGCTCCTTAGCCCACAACACAAGGTATTTGCTCCTGCCCACCTGT
The DNA here is from genome assembly GCF_030435755.1 of Ochotona princeps. Taxonomy (NCBI): domain Eukaryota; kingdom Metazoa; phylum Chordata; class Mammalia; order Lagomorpha; family Ochotonidae; genus Ochotona; species Ochotona princeps. The sequence goes on from NC_080845.1 coordinate 57,337,942, forward strand.
GACTCACCTATCAACTGAAATGGGACGATAGTGCATTGTTGTGTAACCACTCCCCTCACAAGCCCCTTTAAAAGGCCCATGAAGCACTGGCTCTCGCTCTTTCTGGTCAGTTGCTTCCGTTACTCTGGCATCTCGACTCTTGGCTGAACCAGGACAGGTAATCCCCTGAGCATGGTCCCTGTGTACTGCTTAGATGGGACAATGGATATAATAATGTTGTTTCTGGTTTGTGTGTTGTCAGGAGTTCCAGGAGAGGTGAGGTCTAGCAGTAGTGGAATGTGGGCAAAGAAGCCAGAGAAAGGTGAATGTCTGCAGCTTTGTAAGTGTGTCCAGGTTCTTTGTGAGTGTGTCCAGATTATTCATTGCATGTCTCTTAGGATAACTTACATTGTTAGGGAAGCTGGGACATAGGTTTTCAGCTTGATGGACTTAACGATAATGACCATTTGTTCCTTTGGGGATTATGTTTGGTTGGATGATGATTGGTTGGATTGCCGTATGGACTTGTGATTTGCTATTGTGCTCTATTATCACCAAGCTTGGTTAATAAAGACTCCTTAATAAACCTTAGACATGTCTGGGTGATCTCGCTCGCACCCCACAACAAAAATTTTCACGACCCCTGCACTTCTCAGCAAACAAAACATTAAACAAAGATGGGAGACAGCAGTTCCATTCAGGAATACGCACATCAAGGAAACCCTTGCCCTGAGGGGAATGCCCGTGTCTTTGGACAGGCCTGACAGACACGAATAAAATCTTAGCTCTGGATAACAAGTCTTCAAAGAAAAGGTTAAAGAAAAACAAAAAATACAGGTAGCCAGTATTCCACCCGGGGTGGGGATCTTCTTTTCATTCTTGATTATCTACATCTTGTGTTTTCTGGAGGATGGTCTATACAGAGGTGCGAGGGCTGATTGAGAGATCATCTCAAACACCAGCACTAAGAAAGCCTTCCATTAAGACAACATTCTCATCCTTGCCATCAGCGAGGTGAAACCCTAAGCGATGGTGACGTGAAACTAAATCCAAAAGTTGGAACTAGCTCTTGAAAACAGGACAAGTCTGCCAACCAGCGCTGAAGGCCAACTGGCAGACAGCAGCTCTGTATGTCAGAATCCTCCAGGTAGTCCTCCTCCTCCGGCTGGGATGGCCTCGAGCTCTCCCTAGAGCCTCAAGTCCACACTGGGTTTTGTTGTTTGGGAGTTCTTACTGGCAGCTGCTCCTCTGCTCTTCCTGCATAGCAACCCCTCAGTGTGGGAAAGAGACCCTGCTAGAGTCCAGAATTAAAACAACCGGATGCTGCGGTGCAGGCAGGCAGGCAGCCTGAGGTGCACCATATGCACAGTGTTGGCTTCGGCTAGACACTCTTCACTTGCAAAAGACAGGAGGCTGAATTTGAGTGTTAACAGCTATGTGGCCCCAGTAATGAGAGGCAAACTGCAAACAAGCCACGGAGAGCAGCTTCAAAGCAAAGTGAATTCCAGCTGCCCCTTCCTCTCTATAGGTGGAAGCCAGTTCCTAAGTGGCATCTGTTTGGGACATGAGTGGGAACCGGCGGAAGCACAAGCGGTGGGGGTGGGGGTCTTCCCTCCAGGGGAGTTCCACTTATTTTGCACAAAGGTTAAAGGGCTTCTTTTGAAACGAGGGGCCTAGAATTTAAACCTCTACATGAAATGAGATGGGGTATTGTCCGGAGATACTGCTTAATATCCCATTGTGTAGTCACCATTCATCTCAACAAGTTGAGTTTTCTCTTTAACAGAACTGATTTTGTATATGTTAAATTTGCATGACTTTGGTTTAGTCAATAAGCACAATGAGAGCCCATCAAAATTTTGGGGGGTTTCAGCGGATTTTTGTTCACTTCTGCTAAGGCCTTCCATTTAGAATTTGGATTCCCAGTGCATAAGAAATCTTCGACTTTAGAGAAATCTTCAAAAATGTATGGAAAATGAATATTATGAAAAGATTATGCATGGATTTCAATTTTTCCAGCAAAATAGAATTATCTTTTAATTCCATTTTTCCATTAATTTTTGGAAATACTCTTGCATTTACCTGCTTTGGAATTCATTTCTTTTCCACAAATGAAGCCAAGTTTCTCAGCCGACAGCAGCCTGCCTCCCAGCACCACACAGACCTGACTCTCATGAACACCTTGCCAGCACCTCCCACTCCCCCAGACACCCACCCACCCACACCCACACACCCACCCACACCCACACACCCACCCTCACTCTTCTCTCTCTTTCAGCACTGCCCTGGCACCTACTGCTAGGTTTTTTCTAATGAAGCCAACAAGTGAAAGTACAGCTTCAAGGAGTCAAGTTTTGTGTTTAGCACTGTCGCAAGTTGATTCTGCAGTTTTCTTTGACAGTTTCCTTTCTTCATTCACTCTTTATATTTATGATTGGGAAAGCAATTAGTAAAGCTCTCCCCCTCCAATCTCAAATTAGTTCTCTCTGCAGCTATTTATTAGATGACAGAAACTTCTATCTAAGCCCCACACATGCTCCTTCCTAGGGCAGTTATAAACCAACCACATGAATCAAATGCAAAGATGACAGAAAAGTTTCAAGTTAATCCTGTTCTATGGGGAGGAAAGCCTTTCTCTTTTGGGCATTACGGTCATGAAGTAGGAGGTTTCTGATTCAGTTAATAAGAATCCAATTATATTTGAAATGTAGATTAATTATCCTAAAAGCATTCATCAGCTTGGCAAGGACCCCTCAGTAATTGTGCAGTCTTCTTACTGCCTCCATCGTAAGATTGAGCCCCCGTCATCGCAATCAGCTTATTGATACAAATGCCATGTCCCTTCTGTTAATTCAGATAGAACATTTTGTCAGTACTTTTGGCTGATGGGATGGTAAATAATTTGGAGACGAAAAGTTGAAGTGGATTGATTAGAAGCAATTTTTTCTGTTTTGCACAATAAAAAGATGAACTACACGGTTCGCCGAGCCAATTTGCAGAGCAACCTCTCCTCTCTAATTGCTGCCAGACTAATGTAGTAGAAGCCGGGTTCCTAGGAAGTAGAGAGACCCATTTACCCAGCCATGACATTTAAGTAGCAAGCATAGGAGTGGATTTTTCCATTACCCTTCATTTCAGGCCCGCTACATTCCACCTGTGACCCTTCTACGATGCGGGCAACGTGCTTTCATACAATTTGGTAGCTATAATAAAGGCCCACTTGAAAATGTTTGAGAGCGGACTAAAAACATTTTTTAGAAAAGCATAATTAAGTCCATAACCAATCTCAGTAATTCCTGATAATGTATTGGGAAACCAAATTATTTGATAAATGCTCTCATAAATGCACATCTTTTATGGGAGGGGGCGGAATCTGGTATTTCATCTAATGCAAGTAACATTCTTTGTCACTAATAGTTCCAGCCTTGCCCTGCACTTTTACTTTGTGTCAGAGTCTTTTTCAACAACAAGAAGCACCCAAGTTCTCTGAAAAACGGCATGGCCTCTGGGGTTGTTTGTGTGTTGTACTAAAAAGAAACGAGAAGGCACCATCAAATAGAATGTACATGGAAGTACATACCAAAAAAGGAGACATTCCCATTTTATTTATTACAAATCTCCTGAGACATTTGCTTCTCAGCCAGAGTTTCCCCAGGAAAATAACCACCAAAAGGATCATTCAGAAGCTGTCCCAGGGACATGTCTTTCTGCGCCAAGGCCACTACTCTCCTAGTTCCAGGGACTGGGGCCCAGGACAGAACAGGACAGAACAGGACAGAAGAATTTGCTGAACAAGGATAAATGTTCATAAGACCCTGGGGCTCTGCAATGGGAGAAGGTCAAAGAAAAACTTTTAAAATGTTTATTAATTTGAAAGGCAGAATTATAGAAAGAAAGAAAGAAAGAAAGAAAGAAAGAAAGAAAGAAAGAAAGCAAGAAAGCAGAGACAAAAGGAAACGTCTTTCACCCACTGTTTCTCAAATGCTGTAATGGCCAAGACTGTGCCAGGCTGAAGCAAAGAGCCTGGAGCTTCTTCCGGGTCACCCATGCAGGTACAGGGTCCCAAGCATGTGGGTCAGCCTCTGCTGCTTTCCCAGGCACATTAGCAGAGAGCTAGATCAGAGAGGATTTGAACCTGAGCCCATATAGGGTTCTGGCACTGAAGATAGGAACTTAAGTTGCTAAGCAACAACTCTGACCCCAAGAAATATTTTTAAATGCAACAAAGTCTTTTTCTTTTGACCTCTAAAAAGAGAAATAACACGAAAGAATTTAGGAATTTTTACCTCTGATTGAAATTTCTTCAGGCTGAGTGTGATGGTTCAGTGGGTAAATCCTCATCTTGAATGCACCAGGATCCCATATGGGCTCTGGTTTGTCCCTTCCAGCTCCCTGCTTGTGGCCTGAGAAAGCAGTAGAGCATGGCCCACAGCTTTGGGATCCTGCACCTGCATGGGAGACCTAGAAGAAGCTCCTGGCTCCTGGCTTCAGATCAGCTCAGTTCTGGCCACTGTGGCCACTTGGGAAGTGAACCAGTGGATGGAAGACCATTCTTTCTGTCTCCCCTACTGTCTGTAAAGCTGCCTTTCCAATAAAAATAAGTAAATATAAAAAAAAAAGAAAGAAATTTCATCAGTGATGCATCAACACCACACTTGACACTTTAAGACACAGTATGCATGCCAGGAAACTGATTCTGAAAAAAAAAAGTCAACGTGCAGTGCAACATCTTCAGTTTAATAAACCTTGGGCAAGCTCCACAGAAATGGAGAGCGTCCTTGGAGACTTCATTTAACTGAAAACTAAACGTTTTACCTCTCCTTTATTTTTGTTGTTTGATTAAAGATTCATCTGCTAGACTTCTTTCTGGTATAAATGGAATAGCCATTTAAAACCAGCAAGTTTGAGGTTAACAAGAAAACTGCCAACCTTGCTTCTTAATGACAGCAGTCCACCCAAGTGAACACAGCCAACAGTATTCCTGATGCTTTAACGAGCACATTTAAAAGGCAATTAGGTATGCCAATCTCAAGCTGAAAACAATTTTAAAATAACGCAATTCAACAGAAGCAGTAAATCTCTTCTTGACAAAATAGCGATTACCACACCTTGTTTCTGCAAAGTTATTCCTACAAGGCCAGGGAATGGGTGCTTAGGAAGATTCATCTTTTTTTCTCCCCTACAAAAAAAGCACAACCTCACATACTTGACTAACGGTTTCAAGTAACTACCAAAGACCTCACCACTCTAGGAAGCATTTTAACTTAGCCGCTGTGAACTAAAACCAAAATATGTGGACTTCCACTTCTAAATCTGTTAGGGTACAGGAGAGGGGAGCGGTGGGTAGCAGGATAGAAAAAGCAGAGACAAAAGCCTTTTCCCCCTAAAGTGGCACCCCAGAAGCCACAGGCGGAGCACGGCAGCAGCTGAGTCCAGACCGTTGCTCTGGGACAACCATGACAAGGTATCTACCGCCTGACAGATGAGCCTGCACAGGGTGCTGGGTGGTTAAGTGTCCACATGGATACAGCAGGATCTCAAGAGCTTACTGGAGGGGCCAGTGTTGTGCCTCAGCCTTCTTCTGTGATGTCTTCTTCCCAAATGTGTGCCGGTTCAAGTCCCACTGTTCTGCCTCTTACCCAGCCTGGGAAAGTAGGAGACAATGGCCCATGTGCCTGGGCCCCTGTATCCATGTGGGGACTCAGAAGGAGTTCCTGGATTCGGCTGCTCCAGCCTAAGCCACTGAGGCAATGTAGGGAGTGAATCTGTGAGTGGGAAGATTTCTCTTTCTCTGCCTTTCAAGTAAATAAATTAAAATAATAAATAAATTAATTAAAATCTTAAAAAAAAAAAACTTTACGATTAGACTGGGCAATCATCAAAGACCAAAGGTTAGGAGTTGTCTTTGCTCCTTCAAAACCATTGGGGGCAGAAGACTACCATCTTTTCTCACAAGGGGTAATTGCACATGAATAAAGCCTGGTTCTTTCACATTAAACTCTGTTTCAGGCTCTGAGATCACTTTTAAAATGTCCCATGTCTTTGCTAGAGAGCAGACAGAGCTACTTAGCTGATCTATGGGATCTGGGGTAGCTTGGACAAGGTGTTGGCAACACAGACATCAAAATCCCACATGTGTTATTCAATGGAAGCTTCTGCCATGCTCTATCTGTGTGACTGGGCAATGCAATAAACGTCTCTGAGCCTCATCTGTGAAACAGTCAGAGCAAATAACTCAGGGGTTAAGTGAGGGCATCCAGGTTAATCATACACCTTCAAACACTGGCATCCAAAATGGGCCCTGGTTCGTGTTCCAGCAGGTCCATTTACCATCCAAATCCATGCTTATGGCCTGGAAAAGCAGTCAAAGATGGCCCAAAGTCTTGGGACCTTCACCTACATAGGAGACCCGGAAGAAGCTCCTAGCTTCAGATTGGCTCAGCTCTGGCCATTGCGGCCACTTGGGGATTGAACCAGTGGACAGAAGATCTTCCTCTCTGTAAATCTGCCTTTCCAATAAAACTAAGCCTTTTTGAAAAATGAGATCAGCTGTTGTCACCTGTTTTACACAGTACTTGATATGTGGTGGGTCATCCACAAATGATTACTGTCGTTATGAGCAAAACTCTGAACAAAGAGCTGAGCTCTCACATCTGGGCCCCTAAGGCACAACCCCTCCCATGTGGCGTCACTCTTATTGCTTCCTCCTCCGAATCATTTGTGGGATAAGGCAAGGCACAAATGAATATCTAGTTAAATGTTGAGTCTCCAGTTTTTGAAAATTTTTCATTTCCTTTTGATTCCTTTCCGTGTCCCAACTATTTCTAGATCATCTCTCCTTAGAAGCCATTGCTGAATACCCTAGAGAACTAGCGATTTTAATATAAATCCAAAAATAAAATAAGCTGCTGGGGCGGGGGGTGGGGAATCACTTTGCATTCCAATGCCAAATATTTTCATACTGTTCATTTAGTCTGTGTCTCTTGTGCAGATGATTGGGAAATAAATACGTGGGTAGCACTGCAGACATTCAGAATGAAAATGCACGTATTGTCTAGCAAAATGAGACAATTCCTCCCTCTCAAAGAAAAAGTCACGCCACCTGAAATATTCCTAACTATTTATACCAGATTGTTCTAGAGACATTCTAAATTCATAAATGCTAGTTGTAATGCAATGTTTGGTTTCATAGGTTGGTGGAGTGGGGTAACAAGTAAAGCCGCCGCCTGCATCGCCAGCATCCTGTATGGGTGCCAGTTTGATTCCCAGCTGCCCCATATCCAACCCACCTCCTTGGTAACACATCCAGAAGAAAATGGCCCAAGTACTTAGCCCTCTGCATGACAGACCTGGAGGTAGCTCCTGGCTTCAGTTTGGCTCAGCTCTGGTGGTTGCAGCAATTTGGAAAATGAACAAGCTCATGGAAGATCTCTCCATTTCTGTCTGTACCTACGTTTTTCAAGTCAATAAATAAATAATATACATATTTTAAAAGTAGAGTTTTGATCTTTTCCCAGAGTAAGATGATGTGTAACTGAGCCTTACAGGAAAAATGGATTTTGTGAAGGAAAATGAAAATCAAGAAGGAAAGAAACTGCAAAGCCCAGAGAAAAGGAATGTAGATGAAGGAAGTAGAGGAGAATGCTGGAAGAGAGAAGGCCCACTAGGAGCTGTGTAGCCAGGTGTCCCTGTCAGGGGCGGCAGCAAGCTCCGCACCAGGCACCTTTTTACAGCCAGCCAAGCCTGGCGCCTGTAGAAGGCTGATCACTGCTCAGGACTGACACAGCAGAGTAAAATAATACCTGACTATTACGCATTGTTGGGGGGAATGCACAGCCATTACAGAAAAGAGTATGGCACCTCTTTAAAAGTCAAAAGGGAATTAACATATGATACAACAATTACTATCAGGTATATACCTGAAGGGAATAAAATCAGTATGTCCAGAAAATTTCTATACTCTCCTGTTCACTGCAGCACTGTTTACAATAGCCAAGATGTCTACTGGTGGATAGATACACAAAAAATATGTCTCATATATATATATACACATATATATACATATATATAGCATATACAATATATATATATATTTTAAAATATATATACACAACAGAATATTTTACTTAGCCATAAGAAGAAGAAGGCAACCTTGTCACTTGTCACAACATTGGAGGGCATCATGTTAAGTGAAATAAGCCAGACAAAGAGACAAATACACTGTGTTCTTCATCATGTGTCAGAACACAAATAAATCAGTAAAACCACTCAATCTGACCACAGACTGTTCATAAGTAGAGGCTGGGAGTGGTAGAAGGGAGAGGGAGTTTGGGTTGAAAAAATAAGGGAAGCTGGGTATGGCTCATAAGGTGTGACAAAATAAGATTGTTAGTAAAACTGAAAAATAAATTATCATGAGAAAATACATTTCAAAATAGCTAGAAGTAGGGATGTTTCCAATGGTTTCAAAGGAACGATGGGGCCCGGCGGCGTGGCCTAGCGGCTAAGGTCCTCACCTTGAGCGCCCCAGGATCCCATATGGGCGCCGGTTCTAATCCCGGCAGCTCCACTTCCCATCCAGCTCCCTGCTTGTGGCCTGGGAAAGCAGTCGAGGACGGCCCAATGCATTGGGACCCTGCACCTGTGTGGGAGACCCGGAAGAGGTTCCTGATTCCCAGCATCAGATCGGCGCGCACCGGCCCGTTGCGGCTCACTTGGGGAGTGAATCATCGGACGGAAGATCTTCCTCTCTGTCTCTCCTCCTCTCTGTATATCTGACTTTGTAATAAAAAAAAATAAATCTTTAAAAAAATAAAAAAGGAATGATGAATGCTTTAGGTGAAGGATATGCTAATTACCCTGTTTCATCATCATCCTGATTTGATGATTGCATGCTCTGTGTAGCTACGAAAGTACTATATCATACCCCCAAAACTATATACATCATTACATGTCCATTAAAAACTAAATATAAAAAATTTAATACATTTTGTTTATTTTCAGTTTATTTAAAAGAGACACAGAGTAGGAGAGACAGGGAGAGTTCTTCCATCTGCTGATTCACTTTCCAAATGCCCAAAACCAGGGTCGTGCCAGACCTAAACCACGAGCTAGGAACTCCACTCAGATCTCTCCTGTGGGTGGAGGAATCCAAGTCCTTGAGCCACCACTGCTGCCTCCCAGGGTGCACAGGGAGAGGAAGCTGGAATTGGAGCAGAGCCAGGACTCAGACCCAAGCACTCTGAGATGGGATGCAAGTGTCCTAAGTGGCCTCTCAGTTACAGTGTCCAATGTCCTGCTCCAAACACACAAATTCATCTTACAGGTCCAGATCCCAGAAAGGCTCTTTCTTGAATGGCCCCTGACACCTCAGGGTTAGGGACTATTCTGTGATAATTACCCAGGAAGCTGAGTATGTTTTTTACTCCTCAGTGCTTCATTCTCTCGGACTTTGCCCTTGGGTCTTGGCTTTGCCTGTGTGTAGGGGAAGATGGTAGCAAGGATACTCCAGCTGAGAACGAGGGGGAGATTGGGCAGTGGGGCGGAGGCTCATGAGACTTGAAGATAATTTGGGAGTTGTCTGAATTTCTGTTTTCAGGGACCACGCAGCAGTTACACTTTTTCTGTTGCATGTGATTTTAATAAGCTTAGAAAAATTATGGTGTATCCATTATGAAGCCATGGAAACATACCACGCTTTTTCTCAGCAACACACAGGTAGCGAGGACATCCATTTTTAAGAATTCAGTCATAAATTTGCTTGAGCTTTTCACTTTAATTTCAAAGGAAAATGAGATCGGATCTAAATAATTGAAGACAAGCAAAGAAAACATTTTAGTAAAATCTCCTAATTTGATCCACCGTTCCCAGAGCCATTCATGTACCTCTCATTCAGTGCCTGCTCCCTGTGTGGCTGGTAAGTTTCAGTTAAGAACCTGGCCACATGGAGGACCTTCTTGCTGAAAGTTTATCACGTGGATGAGAGCTAGCATGCTATCTTTCCCAGTCTAAACCGCCTCTTAATCCTCTAGGTCATTTCCTACAGATTTTTGTAAGACCACGTGTGCTGAAAAATAATGCCATAAGTTTCTGTGGTTAAACTTCGCAGAAAACGTTCACAATTATTACTGAACCTTATCATGTAGCCTCAATTGTCAAGTAAGCCTTTCGCCAGGGGTAGATAAATATATATAAATTCTTTTCCTATAGTTTAGAATCAATATTTTTTTATATAATGATTCTCTCCTTGAGCATCTTTCAGCATCTTTCAGAGCATCTTTTTAGCATTATCTTTTAGATAATGCTGAAGCTGTCTAAAAAAAAGTACCATAAAGAGTCCTTGTTAACTCTCTTCACAATATGCATTAAAACATAATAACTGCTAAGTCACATAAGAAAGAATACCTGATTTTTTTTTAGATTTTTTTTTTTTTATTACATAGTCAGATATACACAGAGGAGGAGAAACAGAGAGGAAGATCTTCCATCCGATGTTTCACTCCCCAAGTGAGCTGCAACGGGCCGGTGCGCGCCGATCCGATGCCGGGAACCAGGAACCTCTTCCGGGTCTCCCAAGCGGGTGCAGTGTCCCAAAGCTTTGGGCCGTCCTCGACTGCTTTCCCAGGCCACAGGCAGGGAGCTGGATGGGAAGTGGAGCTGCCGGGATTAGAACCGGCGCCCATATGGGATCCTGGGGCACGTTCAAGGCGAGGACTTAAGCCACTAGGCCACGCCGCCGGGCCCAGAATACCTGATTTTTTAATTTTACCTGAGATTCAGGCAGACTGTGAGAAAGAGACAGATAAAAATAGACTAAAGGACAGATGAGGACAGAATGAGAGTGAGCTCCCATTCCCTGGTTCACTCCCCAACCATCCACAGCACTCAGGACTGAGCAGGGACCGAAGCTGGGAGCTCAGAACTCCATCCAGGTCTCCCACACAACTGGGAGGACTTCCGCTTGCTTGAACCATCACTGTTGGGTGTGCATTTGGCAGGAAGCTGGAGACAAGAGTTAGTGCCAGGGATCAAATCCAGGAATTGTGATGGGGACATGAGCATCTTAACTGTGGCCTTAACTTTTACCATACATTCCTGCCCCAAATGCTTAATATTAATAAGTCAAGCCAAAGCAGCAGAGACCACGCTCGATATTCTCAATTCTATACTTCACATTCATCAATGGTGAACAAGTGAGCTGTTAGTCACTTGTTAGTTCCCTGGGATCAATTTGCCCAGAGATTGAGAGATATGTAATTGATTCGGCTTGAACTAACAGGGCACAGCTTTGTCTGCTGCCGATGCAGACACTTCATAGTCCATTAAAAATGACACCAGCTCCTCCAAGTGTGTGCACATTCCACATAATATTCATTTGCTTTCTGAACTATGAATAGAGAACATTTATTCTTAAAACAAATATAATCATTATGACCATCTTTATATATGTGTATATATGTATATTACAGGCTCTGTAGCACATGTTTTTTGTTTTATTTTTAACTTGATTAATTGCATTAAAACACATCAAGTTAATTAGATTGATTTGATTTACAGCTTTTCATTTTCTTTTTTTATTTTATTTTTGATGATGTTTATATAGTTGAGAAGGATGCATGCCCATGCGGATCACTGATTAGAGTGGCAAGTGTTGACAAATAGGGGAAAGTAGATGCGACGATTTATTTTCAATTGTCTTTTTCTTCTTCCTGTGTCTGGGGGAAGTGGGGAGAGAAGGGGAGAAGCCACCCCCAGCATCCTAACTGCTTGATTTAATTTTCAAATGGCAATATAAGGCAATGGTTCAAGACTCAAGCAATGCACAAAACTGTAGGATGAAGTGTCCAGATTGGTGTTGTGCTGGAGAGGCTAAAGCCATTGCCCACAACACTGGTATCCTAATACCATATCCCATTATGAGCATGAAGGGTTAAGCCAGGGGCCAACACTGTCGCACAGGAAATTAAGTGATCACCAGTGATGCCAGCATCCCTTATGAGAGCTGGTACAAGTCCTGGCTGCTCCATTGCCAATCCAGCTCACCGCTGATGCACCCAGATCATACACGTCCTTGGGTCCCTGCATCCATGTGAGAGACTCTGATGGTGTTCCAGATTCCTGGCTTTGGAATGGGCCAACAGCAGCTTGTTGTAGCCATTTGGAGTCTGAAACAGAGGATAGAAAATCATTCTATCTATCTCTGCCTCTCTGGGTAATGCTTCCTTTCAAATAAGAGTTTTAGCAGATGCTTCAAGGTGCACTGGATTGGTGTAGAAAAATAGTTTTGGGCCTGACATGATGGTTCAACGGCTAAATCCCCGCCTTGCACACACTAAGATCCCATATGGGCACCATTTCTAATTCTGGCTGCTCCACTTCCCATCTAGCTCCCTGATTGTGGCCTGGGAAAGTAGCAGATGGCCAAAGTCCTTGGGTTCCTGCACCCATGTGAGAGACCCAGGAGATGCTCCTGGATTTGGATTGGCTCAGCTCCAACTCTTGAAGCTATTTGAGGAGTGGACCAGTAGATGGAAGATCTTTCTCTCTGTCTCTCCTGTCCCTAAATATGATCTACCTTTCAACAAAAATAAATAAATCTTTAAAAAAAACACATGACCTCATTAAAACTATAGATTATGACAGAAAGTATTTTTAAAATGTACTTACTGAGGGGGGTTTTATCCACTTAAAGGAGTATTGGGACTGTGTCAGTACAACATATAGCTGTTAAATATATAGATTATGAGCACTTTGTGACAATACCCAGCCAGGCACCTCAGCATGGGTGTGGACTGGGTCTGGGGTGTGCCAGACTGGGTTAGACATCAGCACCTACTGGTTTTCATGACAGTGGGTGTAGGACTTCCTGGGCTAGGTCTTGACACCCACTGAACCAACATGAGAGCTGTGTCTGGGCGTGGACCAATTGTGACTGGGCTATAGTACCCAACAGTAAGTACCAGAATAGGTGTGGGCCAGTTGAGAGTGCCACTGTTCCTGCCAGGAGGTGGACTAAGTCAATCTGGGCCAAGGACCCACTGGTGTGCATGACCACTGGGAGGAGACCCGATAGAGGAGAGAGGAGCTTGGGGAATTTCTTTGTCAGGGCACAGTCCCTGCAGGTGAGCACAAGAACCAAGGCTGACAGCAGCCTAGATCAGGCCACGTTAGAGTATCTACCAGCACATGTGTGGCTCAGATCTGGGGGCAGGCCAGGCTGCGCCAGTTCATGCATTGGCAGATCTGAGAACCAGGAAAGGGTGCAAGACAGGCCAGGTCAGGCTACAATACCAGTCAGTTCACATTAGAGCCAGCACTGGGGGCTGGCTGGGCCGGGAGAGGCTATAGCACCCATCAGCATGAGCTAGACCTGGAGGCAGATTATGTCAGATCAAGCCAACAAGACGCAGTCCATGCCAGACTGGGCCTCAGCACTGACCAGCACATGTGAGAACCAGGCTCACAGTGCAAACATGGTAGAGGACTCTCCTGCTGGGCCACTGCTTCCACTGGTGAGCATGAGAACTGGGATCAGCAGACCAGCTTGGGCAGGGCTACACCACCTGTTGACCTGCAAGTGAACTGGGTTAGGGGGAAAGCCATGCTGGGCTAACCAACTATCTGCTGGCACATGAATGAGCTAGAGTAAGTGCAGGCTGGTTGGACTTTGCCACAGTATCAGCTGGCCTGGGACCAAGGGCAAGTCCTGTCAAGCTAGACTGCAGAACCACCTGGAAAGTACAAGATCCGGGACTGGGGATGTGCCCAATAGGGAAACTGTGGGCACCTCTCTGATGGGCTACAACTCCCACTGGTAAGCATGAGAACCAGCGCTGGGGACAGGCCTGGCTAGTTAGGCAGTGGCACCTGCCAACACGAGTCTGGGTTGGATAGTGGGGTCGATTGGGTTGAGCTAGGGTTCAACTTCCACTGAGGTATATCAGAGCTGAATAGTATATGGGACAGACTGGACGTACTGGCAAGCACAGGAAACAGAGATGGGGTCAGGCCCGGTGGAGATTATTGGCATCACTTTGAATAGGCTGTAGTTTCTGCTGGTGTACTTGAGAGCTGAGCATGTGGCAGGTAGGGTTAGGCTTGACCACAGCACCCATTGTTTTGTGTAGGAGATGGAGTGGGAGACAGAACTGACCCAGCAATTGCACCTATTAGTGTGTGTGTAGGCTGATGTGGGTGACAAACTGAGCTGAAGCGCATGTGTCAGAACTGGGCCTCCTCAGTGGCTAAAATAGAGCAGTGGATGGCATGCCCAGATGCACATGGAGGATATGGAAGCCCGTTGGGGCCTGCAGAGGACACCTGGTACCACAGCAGTAGATGGAGGGCAGAATAAATTGGTCAACTACCCCAGCCAAGTGTTGACAGCAGATATCTAGGCAAATGGAGACTCTAAGGGGGACAATGTCAGCCAATAGACCTTGAAATGATTTCTTCATTGTTGGATTGGTGAGATGGACAGCATTTCAGAACTACTGAAATAACTCGAGCAGAGCCCTCAGAGCATGCTCCACATCAGGGACCCTAGGATGACATCGAGTGGCTGCTCCCCATCACTGGATACTCAGGCAGGTGGGAGGCTGGATGCAGCTTCTCACCTTCTCTTCCCTCTTCCCCCAGATGCAGGAAGAAGAAAAAAGAAAATTTAGAAACAGTGGTCTCACTTTCCCCTAATTCTCAACCCTTCTTCCCACCCTAATCAACTATGTAAACATCACCAAAGTAAAGGTATTTTTAAATGTATAGATTATGACTGGAAGTGTGAATGTGTCCTGCAGAAGATTTCATTAGCTAGAGACTGCTATAGCAGTATATATATATACTGAGAAAGAGTGACTCATACTCAATAGGAATTTCTCTCTTTCTTTGGAAACAGTACTGAACAAATGAACAGACTGGCAAAATAGTCATTCACGGAACCCAGGCAGTTGAAAGTACTGCCATTTACAACACTGATGCCAAGGCTGCCTGGGGCCACCTTCTTCCAGCCAGTCAGAAGAGCAACAGGTGGAAGGGTATGCATAGGAGAGTTGATGGACCAACCTGGAAATATCACATGCCAGGTTTTTTAAAATTTATTAATTTTTTTTTTAAATCTTACTTAGTTGATTAGGTACAAAGGGTCAAGGGCTACAGGAAACTGGGTAAGACCATTGTTTCCACACTAATATCATTTTTCCCCCTGTATCTGGGGTCAGAGGAGAAACAAAGGGAAAAGCCCCACCCAGCCTCCCACCCATCCCAGGTCCCCGATGTGAGACACGCTCCGAGGGTCCTGCTCAAGCAGTTTTGATAGTTCAACAGGTCTGAATTGCTGCCAATCTCACCCTTCCAATCACAATGAAATCTATTCAGAATCCACTGGCTGTCATTGTCTCTTCATGGTTGGGGTTCTGAGATCAGCAGTTCAGTTGGACGGATCATCAAAGAAACGTAGTCTGAGGTGATCCCAGACCTGGTTCTTGTGTGAGTTTGCCAGTACAGAGTCTGGCACTGTCCGTCGCCCCAATCAGCTAATGCTCATGCTGGTCATTGCATTTGCTGAGTCAGTTCTGTTTCTAGTCCTGTCATCCACTTGAACCAATGGGTGTTGTAGTCCAGCTTGATCCTACCCACTTCTTACTCGATCCTCTCGCAAACCAGTGGGAGCTGCAGCCTGGTTAGGGCGACTCCTCACAACCTCCATCAGGCCTGTCCCCTACCCTGGCTCCCTTGCATGCCAGTATGTACCGCAGGCTTGTTCAGTCTGTCCCACATCCCATTTAGCTCTCGTACTTGTCAAAGGGCATTGAAGCCTAGTTCAACCCTACCAACCTACTATCCAGCCCACACACATACTGCACATGCCATTTTTGAATAAAGTTTAGACATGTAACCAAACCTAACTATAAAGCTGGGAGGAAAATGCAGTCCATCCCTGAAGGAAAAGAAGGGGGATCTGAGAGAGCCCCTCAGACAAGCACTTTCCTGCCACAGACCATTAGGAAACTAACAATTAGACTTGAACACAGACCACCTTGGATCAATCCATTTTTTTGTTGGCAATAACATGTTACAGATGAGATATATTTTCAGGGAAATAGATTTATTTCATTCACAGTTCTGGAGATTCACAATTTAAGATTGAATAGTCCCGGGCCTGACGCGATAGCGTAGTGGTTAAAGTCCTCACCTTGCACGTGCCAGGCTCCCATATGGGCGCATGTTCTAACCCCGGCAGCCCCACTTCCCATTCAGCTCCCTGCTCGTGGCCTGGGAAAGCAGTCAAGGACGGCCCAAAGCCTTGGGACCCTGCACCCATGCGGGAGACCTGGAAGAGCCCCTGGCTCTTGGCTTCGGATCGGTTCAGCACTGGCTGTTGCGGTCACTTGGGGAGTGAACCATCAGATGGAAAATCTTCCTCTCTGTCTCTCCTCTCTGTATATCTGCCTTTCCAATAAAAATAAATAAATCTTAACAACAACAACAAAAAAAGATTGAATAGTCCAGGTGTTGGAGTTATAGTTCTGCAGGATAAACTGCTACCTGAGATGTCAACATCCCATACAAGCTCCAGTTCTGGTGCTGGCTGTTTTTCTTCCCATATAGTTACTGGCTAACACAGCTAGGAAAGCAACAGAAGACAGCCCAGATACTACGGCCTCGGCAACCCAAGTGGGAGACCTGGGTGGAGCTCCAGGTTTCTGGTTTCAACCTGATCCAGCCCTAGCCATTGCAACCATTTGAGGAGTGAACCTACAGGTGGAAGATTTCTCTCTCTCTCTCTCTCTCTCTCTCTCTCTCTCTCTCTCTCTCTCTCTAATTCTGCCTTTCAAATAAATGAATCTTTTTTTAGGGAGTGGCCCCATTAGTCTCTGGAGAAAGGTGGTCTTCTTGCTGGCAGAGTTCCAGCAAGAACATGCAAGTTACATGGCAAGAGTCAATGAGAACACGAATGCCTGTGTGTCTCTTCTGTTCTCTCCTTCTTCTTATTTGACCACAAAGATCCAATTATGGAAGCTCTACGTCATTTTTTTTTTGGAAGCTCTAATTTAAAGACATCATCTAATCCTAAATAATTTACAAAAGTCCTACCTCTAAACACCATCATCAGATTAAGTTTCCATTCTCTTCATCCTTCACAATGGGCATTTTATTTCCAATCATGAAACCTTGCAGCACACACTCAAATTGCATCCAAACCATAACAGACCTCAATCAGTTCTATTGTCCATAGCATGAGTGCCTGTGTCAGGAGCCTAGAAATATATACCAAATGCCCATCCAAGAGTTACTTCGGTCATAAATCTCACAGCAGAATCCCACCTCCTGAAACTCCAGTTTGGAGGCTTTTCCAGAGAAGTGTTCTAACCCAGTGTTCAGAGGAGGGGCGGCAAAGCAGGCCCATCCGTGCCGTGCACTTGAAGAGGGTCACTGTGGCCTGCAAGAGCAATCAGAGACGGAAGACTGACTGTGCTTGTTAATGGGGAAGAATGTTCTGTGTGGCCTTGTGCTTTCATGAAGAAAAATGTCATGCTGATGTCAATCTTTGTTCAACCACTGATCAATCCTTGGCAGAAGTACATTAAAAAATATATTTCTGTTGTTCCCTTCTGCCTTGCTCTGGTAAAGCTATTTCCACGCTGAGTGGGAAAAATAAAAGAACAGCTGCACCATATCTCTTAACCATGAACCCTAGTAGGCACTCATTCTGCTAAAAAAAAAAAGAAATCAATTTTTGGTTTTACAAGAGGCAAATAAAGCTCATTTAAAAGGAAACATGTTGGATGCTTATTTAAATGCAAATGGAGCTACAGCATGTATATGTGTCAAAGTCCCTACAAGAATGTTCTTGAAATATTAACATTTGCTTATGGGAACTTCTTGTTTTAGAGAAAAATCGAATCAACAGTTGTTCTGAATGTTGTGGCAATTGCTAAAAAAAAAAAAAAAGATAGATTGCTATTAGCCCTGATAACATTTGACTTGAAGGACTAATTTGTTTTCATTATGAAAAGCATGATGATGCCTTCACCCCGCTCAGAAACGTCAAGGTTCCCAATCCTATCAGATCTCCCATGATTTCACCCTTGCTTCCTTCCTACTAGGCAGAAGGCCCAAGGAAGACAGTAACAGACATTCCCAGTACAACCTAAGAACGAAGAATTAGCATTTGCCAAGTATACCTACAGCATGTGCCAGCATTCTTTCCTTTGGATTATGTCCTTTGGTCTCCACAATGGCCCACAGAGGGAAATAGAGATACTTATCCTGTTTCATAGATGAAGAAACTGGAGCTTAAAAAAATAAGTTACCCTTAGCATCACAAAGAGTAAGTTGTAAGGCCAGGATTCAAAGCCAAGTGAGTATTATTCCAAAACCCACAGCCCTCATCACTCTTCTGAATTAGTTCACATGTGTCCAGGCTGGTTGGGTTCTCCCCAGATAGAGGCTTTCTACTATCTGCATCGACTCTAAGAGTGCCTTGAGTCATACTTGCAGGTGGTGAGTCTTTTTCAATGAGGTAATTGTTGCAAACAGGAAGAAACAATGGCAGGACTTAAAACTGTCTACCAGGACCTACTACTTTTCTCAATGCTCCCAGAAACTCCCTTAAAAGAAAAAAAATTGTTTACTTATTGGAAGGGCAAATATACATAGGGAGACAGACATAGAGGGAGAGAGATCTTCCATCTGCTGATTCACTTTCTAAATAGCCACAATGACTGAAGCTGGGCCAGGGTAGAAGTTAAGAGCCTGGAGACCCATCCAGGTCTCCCAGGCACTTGGGCTATCTTTTGCTGCTTTCCAGGCAAATTAGCAGGAAGCTGGATCAGAAGTGGAACAGCTGGGACTTGAACCAGCACACATATGGTATATGGATACTACAGGCAGTGGCCTAACTTGCTGTGCCACAACTACGGCCCTCAAAAATTTGTTTAACATAGGATAAATCATTAGTCCCACAATGAGAGGGTAGAAGGATAACAGGATGTGCGATGAAGGAAGCAAATCAGTTTAAATTTATACACGAGCTGTTTCTGATAATAGCAGATCTTTTTGCATGAGAAAAGTGTTGACAGATACAATAGTACACCCCTGCCACTGAGCTCTGCAAACACTACACCAGACAGCACTAACAGAACCCAGATTGATCTCCTTCTGGGACGTCACCTACCCATCCCTGGAATAGAGATGGATCAATTCTTCTTCATGAAAAAGTGCCATAGGGCCATGTAGGTTGGCAAAGACGAGAAGGAAAAAAACCAATGGATTCCCAATGATGTATTTAGCCAGTTCTCCAGTTTTGTCTGGCATCTGTCAGTAAATCAAGATTCACAGTACTGCTCACAAAAGGCACCACTGGCAGATACTGAAGGAGCTCAAATGTAGTGTGGGAATATGCACATTGCCTCCTTTCTAAGTTGCTCCTTTAACATACCAGGATTCCATTACCCTTGGAATACAAACAATAGATTATCAGTATTTTAAACATTTGCAACAAAGACTGCTATGATAGTAAATTATCCACCCTGGGACTTCATAGATCAAATTCAAGAGATACATGTAATAGCTTCAGTAAAAAGCAATATGGAGTAAGACCACTCCCCTTTGCCTCATTCACTGAAGTGAGAAGTAAAACCTGAAAAGGACGCATGGAGCAGATATCGGGGGCTCTGAAGAGTAAACCAAGGCAGAAAGGCTGGGAAAGAAGATCTGAATTTGAAAGACCCGTGGGAAGATAATAATAGGTGAGTTCCTTTTTTCCCCCAGAAGTTCCTATTAGGCTAACACAAAGTAGACAGAACCGCAGAAGTGACTAGCAGGAAATAAACACAGACAGCCCCGAGAGAAGTTTGGTAGTTTGGGCTTGAGGAATGTGACAGGAGACTCCTAATAGAGAGAGTGGGAGAATACCCGATTTTTATTTTTTTCCTCTTACAGTCCCCACCATATCATGTTCCAGGCTACAGCCAACCCATCATTGGTGGCAGCAGCAATGGCAATAGCAGGGGAGCAGGAAGCAAGACCTAGACGCATTGAAGACACCCATCTCCATTCAGAGAAGGTACGGTCCGAAGAGGACAGACGCCTGGTAATTCTCGTCTCTCCCTCTCCTCTTGCAGTTTGACCTCAGCAGTGTGTATGTACTTAACAGAATTATGTAGTAGACTATGGCAACAAAGGCCCAGCTTTCTGGCTAGAAAAACAAAAATGGGGCCAAAACTGAAAAAGACCAGAGACATCTCAGAGAGGAAGGAACTCAGCAAAGTGATCCCATAAACTTGTTCATGAATTCCTGACAAATCCCCAAGCTCCATACACAGAAATCATAGACTTTGAGAACTGAACTGCTCTTTGGGTCCCGAATCTGCCAATAGATGGAGCACACATGAGACAGATCTGAACAGAACTTCAAAGTGTTTGAGAACAGAACTGACATGGACATCACGACTCACAGATGACAGTTCAGAACTCACAGCCAGAATCCAAGTCAAATACAACCCAGAGCTTCATGATGCAATACAAAAAATTTTCAGGAGAAAATCCAAAATTAATTGACACAAAATAAATGTTCAAACATTGCAACTCCCAGGGAAAAAATAATAAAGACACCCAAATCATGATAACAGATAAATCACAGGAATTATCTGACAGAGATTTGAAAATAACTATTGTGACAGTGATCCAAGAAGCAAGGTGAACCTCTCAAGCAAGTGGAAACCTGAAAATTCTTAGCAAGGAACTAGAAAATAGAAAGAGGACTCACGTGGAAACTTCAAAACTAATACACGCAATAACCACAATTTTTAAAATATGAGATGTGGGTCTCCATTGGAGTTAAAAGTGCCTGGTAAGAAAGCGAAAGCAAAATAACAGACCAAAAAAGTTCCTTGTGAAGTTCACCGGTTGGAAGAACTTGAAGGACAAAAAGGAGTAGGCAATGCTACAGTCAGCAGGGGGCTCAAAGATGATGGAGATCAACACTTGCAAAGCAGACCGGCACGATTCGTGGGCCACCAAGGACAGATTATGACAACAGAATACACGGCCTGAAAGTAGAATGTGCATCCAAACACTCAGAAGCTCTTCCATCAGTTAGGTTGGTAACAAAATTTAGTATGAATGGGATAAATAATTCCAGTGGAATAGTGGATTCACAGAGCATATCAGTATTTGTGAAGTGGCAACATTCACATAGCATCAAAGTTGTCTTGCAAAAACGAGCTAAGATGTCTAATAATGTCCAAAGAAAATATGAAATTTGAAGGGCTGGCGCCATGGCGTAGCAGGCGAAGACTCCACCTGTAACATGAGCATTTTACATGGACACGGGTTCAAGACCAACAGGTCCACTTCCCATACAGATCCCTGCTTATGGCTGGGAAAGCAGCAAAGATGGCTCAAGTCCTTGCATCCCACCATCCACATGAGACACCTATTTGTCCCAGGAAGAGCTCCTGGTTCCTGGCTTCCAGCCTGCCTATCTCTAACCATTGTAGCCATTTGCACAGTCAACCAGAAAATGGAAAATCTTTGTCTTCCCCACCCACTCTTTCTGTAACCTGGACTTCCAAATAAAAACTGATTTTAAAAAAATGAAGTTTCATCACTTCTCGGCCTTTTGGCTAAGATCAAGTGTACAGTCATCAGAAGGACAAACATAAAAAAATTTCAGTTCAATCTCAGGTTTGTCTTAAATCAACAGTCTTCTACTCATATTAATGTTTTAATTGAATACTACAATGCATACATTCTAGAAAGAATTCCAATTGGTATACATGACCCAGATATTTGTAAGAAGACATGTAATATGTACAGAGCCATTATTATGTTTTCAGATAATGAAAGGAGAAATGTAGCACAATTTTTAACATAAAATTTTTACTTTAACATTAAATTTTTATGTTTATTTTTAACATTAAATTTTATTTATTTTAACATAAATCTGCAGTGTCCAAGTAGGATTTGGGTTTACAAAATACAAGCATGGTGACAACTGTCAGACAGGAATAGAAACGCATGTTTCTGAAAAGCAAAAATCCCTGGAAGGACAAACTGAAATGGCATTCTTTATCCATCTTGCCCAGTGAAAGCACTGCAGTGGAAATTATTTAAAGTAGCAAATACAACAAATACTGGCACAAATCATTTTCAATTTTGAAGTAGTATGGGTGTGGACTACTAGTGAAATAAAAAGATGCTCAGCATTATTTTGATGTTGGTGAAACTGAACGTTTTCTTTAAATGTTGTTCCTGTGTGTTACATGTAACAGACAAGGTAAATATTTGTTTACAGTTTTGCTTAACAAACTATGCGTTTAAGTTTAAGTGAAGTCAACCACAGTGGCAAAATGTATGGATATGTGATTTGGAGACTAAAATTAGTCCTACAAGGTACATAAAATATGGGACATGACCTTAGAAAAGGGAAACTTTTTTTAAATTCCCTGGATATATTTAATAGAAAAATTAAAATGACAAAGAAGAAGAACGATGAGCCAGAAGATGGACCAATAAAAAATTACCCAATCTGGACAACGGGGGGGAGGGGAGGACTAAAAATGTAATTGACAAGCACTTCTGGAATCCATGAGAAATACCAGCAAGTCTAACATTTGTGTCATAAGTCTCAGAAGGAAAAGGAAAGGAATGTGGGGCTGAGAAAAATAGAGAAAGGAATAGCAGCTGGAACTCTCCCAAGTTAGGAAAGAAAATTATATATAAACGCACAAATTCAAGAATCAGTAGGCCTCACGTACAAATTTATGCCCAAATACATGGAATTAAAATGCTAAGGACTGGGTCTGGCACTGTAACTTAATGGTTAAAGTCCTCATCTTGCATGTGTCAGGATCCCATATGGGCACCTATTTGTGTTCCAGCTGTTCCACTCCCCATCCAGCTCCCTGCTTGTGGCCTGGGAAAGCAGTTGAGGACGGCCCAAAGCCTTGGGACCCTGCACCCACATGGGAGACCTGGAAGAAGTTTCTGACTTCTGGCTTTGGATCAGCTCAGCTCTGGCTGTTGCGGCCACTTGGGGAGTGAACCAGCGAATGGAAGATTTTTCTGTCTCTCCTCTCTGTAAATCTGACTTTCCAATAACAATAAATAAATCTTTAAAAAAAAAAAACCTATAATTTTTGAAAGAAAACTATCAGGTGAGGCACACTGTGGTAGCTGATTATCAGCAGACCTACACCAAAGTGCTTGCTGGAAATTCTCCAGACAGAAGGAAATTATTCTAGAAGGAAAACTGAGACATATGAATGAAGAAAGAGGGACAGGCTTTGGACAGAGCTGTTATAATGTCCATGCTTGGAGCACTCACATACGTTTTGGTGCTCCTGGCTTGAGTCTTGGCACTTCAGTTCCCAGCTCCAGCTTCCTGCTGATGCTTATGCTGGGAGGCAGCCATGATGAGTCTCTGTTAGCAACAGGAGCAGCCCAGCTCAGTATCCCAGCTCTGGCTTTGCCCCGACCAACTCTAGCTATTGCAGGCATTTGAGAACTAAACCAGCAGATGGAAAATCTTTGTCCTTTTCTCTCTCCTCCTTTCAAATAACAGGACACTAAGTAAATATGCTTTTAATGTAGAAAAACAAAAGTAGTATTAAGTCTCTGGTTCAATATAATAACAATTCTTCTCTTGAGTTCATTAAAATATGTGACATCTAGGAGGCTGCCATGGCAGCATAGCAAACGAATCCTCTGCCTATAGTGCCAGCATCCTATGTGGGCACCAGTTCATGCTCCAGCTGCTCCACTTCAGATCCAGCTCCCTGCTTATGGCTTGGGAAAGCTATACCCAAACTAAAAGATGGCTCAAGTCTTTGGGCCCCAGTTACATGAAAGACCCAGAAGAAGCTCCTGGGAGGGAACCAGTGAGTGGGATGCCCTCTCATCCTATCTGCTGTTGAAGTAAATGAATAAAGAAGCTTCACCCCCATCAGTGGTCCATAGAGGTATACAGCCTTCTCAAAAGGGTAAGCACTATCAAAATGAAATGAATTTTTAAAAAAACTTTACATGGGAGTAACTGAGGGTAGAGTTACAGTTTTCTGTGCATAGGTGATTACTCTTAATTAAATATATTATGTATTATCCTAATTCCATATATATTAAAAATGTTACATAATTCTCTTAAAAAAAAAAAAAAAAACTTTACATGTAAATGCTTTAAATAAACCAGCTTAAAAAAATTAGAAATAAATAAGAACGTGAGGTGATATGTCACCTGTAAGAAATTCACCTCAAATATAATGATGCAAGTAGGTTAAGTCATAGAAAAGATCATAGAAAAGATATAGAAAAAAAATCATAGAAAAGATATACGATGCAAATATTAATCAAAAGAAAGCAGATGTGGTAATTAATAACAAAATAAGCTTCAAAGCAATTTACCAGAGATAGACTTCACATAACGATAGAAGAGACAACTCAAGGGGCCCGGTGGCGTGGCCTAGCAGCTAAAGTTCTCGCCTTGAACGCCCCAGGATCCCATATGGGCGCCGGTTCTAATCCCGGCAGCTCCACTTCCCATCCAGCTCCCTGCTTGTGGCCTGGGAAAGCAGTCGAGGAAGGCCCAATGCATTGGGACCCTGCACCCGCGTGGGAGACCTGGAAGAGGTTCCAGGTTCCCGGCTTCGGATCGGCACAGCACCGGCCATTGCGGCTCACTTGGGGAGTGAATCATCGGACGGAAGATCTTCCTCTCTGTCTCTCCTCCTCTCTGTATATCTGACTTTGCAATAAAATAAATAAATCTTTAAACAAAAAAAGAAGGGACAACTCACAAGGAGTACTTAGTCATCCTAAATGCGCATCCACTCTCAGATGAAGCTTACCAGACAAAAACAGGAGTGGAAAGGAGAAATAGAGACATTCAACATTAAAGCTGCAGACTTCTGCACGCCTCTCTTGTTAAGCAAACGAGCTAGTAGACAAGAAATGAAAAGGGATAGAGAACTGAACGGTGCCATCAACCAACTAAATCCAATTGACATTTACAGAACATTCCACCTGAGAACACATTGTACATTCCTTTCAAATATTTATTCACCAAGATAGAGAATATCTGGCTCATAAAATAAACTTTAATAAACCTCAAAGAATTAAATCTTGCAAAGTACATTCTCTTATAATAGAATTAAGCTGTAAATCAATAACAAAAAGATAACAGGAAAGTCCACAAACACTTGGAAATTAAGCAATGTACTTACAAATAACCCATGGGTCAAAGAGGATTTATCTAGAGAAATTAGAAAATATTTTTCAACAGAAAAAGTAAAAAAAATAATAATAATAACATGCCAATATTGGTGGTATAAAATGAAATCACTACACAGAGGGAAATCGAAAGCATTACATGCTCATATTAGAAAAGTTCGAGCCCGGCGCAGGAGCCTAATAGCTAAATCCTCACCTCGCATGTGACAGCATCCCATATGGGCACCAGTCCATGTCCCAGCTGCCCCACTTCCCATCCAGCTCCCTGCCTGTGGCCTGGGAAAGGAGTGGAGGACAGCCCTGCACCCACGTGGGAGATTGGAAGAAGCTCCTGGCTCCTGGTTTCAGATCAGCTCAATTCTAACCATTGAGGCCACTTGGGGATAGAAGATCTGTTTCTCTGTCTCTTCTTTTCCCTATAAATATGCCTCTCCAATTAAAACAAAAAAGTTAAAAAAGAAAGAAGAAAGGAAAATTCTCACATTAGTAATCTATGCTTCCACCTATAACAAAACAAATACAACGTAAGCAAAAAGGAGATCATGAAGATAAAACCATCAATAAAAGAAATTGTCAGCAGAAAAACAAGATTTAATTCTTTGTTCTTCTAAAAACAAAACTGATAGGTTCCAGCAAGATTAACAAAGATTAGTCAAACAAATATGCCCCTAGCAAGAAAAAAAAGAGAGGAAGGAAGGAAGGAAGGAAGGAAGGGAGGGAGGGAGGGAGGAAGGGAGGAAGGAAGGGAGGGAGGAAGGGAGGGAGGAAGGGAGGGAGGGAGGGAGGACTCACGAAGTGTCATTATCAAGAATGAGAAAGGAGTAGTAAAGACTCTGACAAAGCTGCGAGAATAAGAAGTGGACGATACAAACCACACACTGAAATTCAGCAAGTTATTTGTAACACAGTACTTCTGCAAAAACCACAGCTACTAAAATTCATTTGAGGTGAAACAGATATTGTATAAAAAAACTGAATTCAGGCCAGGCAGGGTGGCCTAGCGGCTAAAGTCTTCGCCCCGAACACGCCGGGATCCCATATGGGCGCCGGTTCTAGTCCTGGCTGCTCCGCTTCTCACCCAGCTCCCTGCTTGTGGCCTGGGAAAGCAGTAGAAGACAGCCCAAAGCCTTGGGACCCTGCACCCACGTGGGAGACCCAAAAGAGGCTCCTGGCTCTTGGCTTCAGATCGGCGCAGCACTGGCCATTGCGGCTCACTTGGGGAATGAATCCTCGGACGGAACATCTTCCTCTCTGTCTCTCCTCCTCTCTGTATATCTGACTTTCCAATAAAAATAAAATAAATCTTTCAAAAAAAAAAAGAAAAAGAAATTGAATTCATAGTTGAAAATCTGAAAAATAAATCTCTAGGATAGAGTGTCTCACTGATGAATTATACCAAAACATTTTAAGAAGAATTAATATAGTCTATGGAATCTTTTTTTCTAGAAAAGAAGAGAATATTTCTCAAATCATTTTATGAGACCAACACTACCCTGAGACTAAAATCAAAGGCACTGTAAAAAAAAACAGGGCATTGCAAAAAAAAAAAAATATATATATATATGTATGTATACCTTTTAAGTGGCTTTGTAAAGATATTCAATAAGAAAATTAGTAAGTTAAATCCAGCCATGTATATGTATATATATATTAAGATCTCTAACTGTATCTATATCTATGTATACATAGGTATCTATGTATATATGTGTTGCGTCTATGTATATACATGTATATATAGGTACATATATAGATATCTAAGATAGATAGGAAAATATACTGGGTTAAAAGGCAAAATCAGTTGATGTGTTTCATCATTATGACAGCCTGAAGAAAACCAAATACATGATATAATCACTTGAAATCCAAAAGAAAAAAATCACTCAACAAAATTCAACATTCAGCCATGATAAAATTTCTCAGCAAAATGATACAGGATGGGGCTGGGGTATGTGCAGTAGGTGTGGATGATACGAAGGTGTGAAGAGAACATCTCTCCTGTTTGGCAGGGCCCTGCGGATGTTTCTCTGACCACCTTGACATGGTTTCACCCCCTTTTCGCATGGACACTCAAGCACCCTGCTAAGAATTCTGTAATCCATTGAGGCATTGTTGTTTGCCCCTGTGAGATGGCTTTTTTTTTTTTTAAAGATTTATTTTATTTTTATTACAAAGTCAGATATACTGAGAGGAGAAGAGATAGAGGGGAAGTGGAGCTGCCGGGATTAGAACCAGCGGCCATATGGGATCAAGGCAAGGACCTTAGCCACTAGGCCACGCTGCCGAGCCCCGGGATGGCTTTTGTAACTGATGTGAACTTGGGAGTTAATGTTATTGATAATGTTCTAGTGAGTGGACCTTTAACCGCACACAGGAGTACAATTAAGCCCATGCTGTTTCTGGACACCTTATTATATGCCTACCCATTGGCCTGCAATCTGGACCAGACATGTAGCATGCCTTCTGGGAAATGACTTGGTAAGTATCTTACAAACTAATGAAAGTGATTTGAATATGAACTGAAACTGCTATGGCAAAAAATACAGTTACTGTGACCCTAAAGGTTAGCCTGTCCTGGCAACTCTTCAGAGCATAGAAAATGTAGCTGTTTTAGCTATTTTTATAATTTTTTTAACTAGAGGAATTATAGGGTGATTTTATTAATATCATAGAGATATGCTTTTGATTATTGTTTGATTGTTTATGGGGTTATAGAGCCTGTAATTGTGGAGGGATTTAATATTTGAAACTTTTGTCTTGGATTTTTATCTTTTTTCCCTTGTAACATATTTCTTCCATTAAATGATGGGCAAGTTGTGGAAATAGAAACGTAGCAGGAATATATTACTGATTAGTAGGTAATCGCATGTACCTTGGCTTTGGAGCCCTGGCTGTCACCCAATAGCTACTACTGAAGAATAAATAATGGCTTGCTTTGAAGAAAATGATTATGGTAACTTATAGAATTATCTTTAAGAGTACCTGGTTGATCATGAAGGAAAAAATAAAATAATCAAACATCTGTGCATGCCCAGTTATTCATGAAGCAAAAATAGAACAAACATTTGTGCAGAGGTTTGTGATGTGTCTGAGTAAATAAAAAGGACAGCTTCTTCTTGAGTTGTTACAAGAGGGCACCAAGTGACAGTGTCTGTGTCTTTTCTTATTTCCAACTCCACACACCCTTCCTGAGCTCCAAACTCAGCTGGAGCTGGACTCCAGCAGGATGGAACTTCCTCAATCTGAGTTTTTTTGTAGTACTGTTGAGGGGTTAAATTGTGTCTCCAACCTACCTCCAAGATTTATTTAGGGCCTTCAAAGAAGTGATGAAATTAAAGTGAAAGTGTATGATGTGGGGGCCTAACTCAATCTGCTGGAGTCTTTTCTCAAGACAAGGAAGTTTGGATCGACAGGCACCAGGGATGGTCCCACACAGAAAAAAGAACATGCAAAGGCGCTATGAGAAGGTGAACTCAGCCAGCCAAGAGAATTCTCCGCAGAAAACCCACTCGTCTAGACTTCTGGGTTATACAAGTGCCTAGATTTGGGGGGGGGGCCCGAGGGGGATAACTTTCTTTGCCATTTAAGCCACCCAGTCTGTAGTACTTTGTCATAGTAACCCTGACAAACTAATATAGGTACCTGAAAAACATTTGTAGTTCACACTATATTTTAGAGTGAAAGCCTAAATACTCTCCCCCACCAAAATAAGGAACAAAATAAGAATGTTGACATCATCCCTCCGACACAAAATGGTGTATGAAGAGGAAGCTTCAGTTCTTTATCAAGACACGCACACACACACAAACACACACACCTGGCAACCACTGGCTAGATGTAGTAAGCTAATTTATTTGCTCAAACCATCAACATTGTTGCATCATTCACTTTGAGTGTATCGAAGCAACCTTAAGCATAAGGAGGGATGAGGCCCAGCAACCAGATGAACAGCAACAACATGAGGTCTGCAGAAAGGAAAACCTTGAAAAAGAATAAAGAATTCTGATGCATGAGAATTAGACCTCAGGCATCCTTGCCACAGTTTGCAGCATACATTTGACAGCACTCTCTAACATGGTGATGTTCTCTGATCATAACACAATATCCGTATGCTAATTAAAGGGGAACAAAACGTGGTTATTCTAAAACCTTCTTGGAAATCTCACTTCACAGCACTGGTCTGCAAGTTTATGTCTCCTCACATAGAATGTATCTGAGTAATTTAAAACTGCCTCTAACAGACTCCGTTTCACTTCTATTCTTTTTTTTTTAATTTTATTTTATTTTATTTATTTTTTTATTAATTATTATGCATTATGTGACAGTTTCATAGGCTCTGGGAATCCCCCCACCCCTCCCCACGCCCCTCCCCCCTGGTGGATTCCTCCACCTTGGTGCAGTATTACAGTTCAAATTCAATCAAGATTCACTTCTATTCTTGCAAGAAAAGGGTTTGATGCAAACCATAACAATTGCAGCTGGAGTCACTATGGAGCCTACTTAACCTGTGGGAAGGGCCTCTGCATGCTCCATGTTGTCCTAGATGGACATGGAAAAAAGGCTATTAAAGCAAAGTGAGGTTTGTGCTTGGAGGCTGTGTCTTCCCCTGTGGCTCTTAAACAATGCCTCTATCTGTTCCCCAATTTCCAATTGTTTTTCCTGTGGCAGCAGTAATTTAGTAGTATCATGTGCCGTCACTTCTGCATTAGTAAACACCGGGACCTGCTGAGTAATTATAAAATAACCCTATAATGAAATGCAGTGATGAGTTCTAATTAAATTTTAATGTTGCTTAAAACCATTCTACTTTAAAATGAGAATTATCCAGCCATGTATCCTAATGAGTTATCAGAATGCATTACCCCCCAAAAAATATACAAATGAGAAGGTAAACATAGACCATTACCACCAGCGGGTATGTGTGCAGGAACATTTATGATCAGAATTAATATCATACATTAAAATTAGTAAACTACAAAAGCACATCAAAACGCTGCAACAACAGTGGGGAAGGATGTTTATGAAAGCTCATAGTTCATGCTGAAGGGAGGAATGCCACATGATTCTTCAGTAAAGTAGCAGTCAGGAACGGTTCAAATAGTCCTTTTCTGAAAATGACAACAGCCCAAGTTTAACTATGAAGATCCACCACAGCCATAAAATCACAAAACTAAAACAAAAAAAGAACTAATCTAGGGAACATGGCCTTCCATTGATTCTTTAAAGATTTGCCAAGATGTTCTGTCTTCATCCCTGCATCACCCTTCTAGGCATTCCGCGGGAATCCCTTTGATGATGGCAGGAAGAATGCCACAACCAATTGTTCTCCTTTCATTTTGCCAAAATAAACAAGTCAGCCCACTTCATCTTAGAAAAGAGCTACCTGCCCGTTCCCCCAATTTTTCCACCATTATCCACTGAAATCCGTTGAAGCACTCCCTCAGTTCTGTCAGATCCTTTTGTCACTTCTCCTTTGAAGCCCCAATTTATGTTGTTTCATGATTTAAAATGCAATCATGTCAAGTTTGATAACATACTAGAAAAGAAATTCTGTGAAATACATTTCTGTCTTGCAGGTCCTGTCAGTTCACTCTTTTTCTCTGATGCAAAGCTAGCAAGTGTGTTACCATTGACCAATTTGACCTTTATTCCACAGTCTAACCTTTTATTATTAGGCATATATACCAACTTCAATAACCAGAATCTTTGCTATCAGTTATAGTTGACCCTCCCGGTAGTTGTATAACCCACACTCACAATGGAAGCTGTTGACACTACTGGTAATGAAGACATTTATTTATGGCCAGCTATGACAAGCTATTTTGGGACCTTATCTGCCCCATCTACACTGAATAAATACAAGAGGAGACATCTCCTAAATTTCCTGTGACTGACCAAGCTGACAGCCTTTGGAAGCAAGCTAGAAGCTCTGCAAACTTCTGCAAACAGCCTGGGCTGGGATCTCATTTGCTCTCTTGGGCTGCTCGCCCATTGCTTTGCAATGCTCCAGGGGCTGCACAGAGAATTTCCAACTCTGCAGAAAGTCTGTCATGCCGAATCAATGAGGCACTGGCCCTGGCTCAATTACCATCATCACAAAGACTTGCCAAAATGTAGTGCTGCCACTCCAAGAATCTGAAATAACTGCTAGGCAGTTGTCAGAGGGGAAGGTTCTTCTGGGATCAAATTTTGGAGTCAAATAGGAGTTTGGATCTCAGCTTTGCTGCTTGCTAGTTGTATTCCCTTGAGCAATTTGCTTAATCTCTCTGAGTACTCCATTTGATCATCCATAAATTAAGACCAATAAAAGTCACCTCACAAGATTATTAAAAGGGAAATAAATGAGAAACAGTTGGTATAGGGACTGATTCAAGTACTGATCATCCTTACCACTACTGTCCATAAGCGGCAATGACTCTTGGCTCCTATAAAATCCATCCCATTATTCCCTTGAAAAACTTTCAAGTTAATTTTGCCCACTCTCTCAAGTCTCTGGCCCAAAGAATCATAGCATCTTACCAAATCCATCTTCTCCTTTGCTTTTACATTATCACCCATCTACCTTACACTTTTACGATCTCTCACCTGGAAATTTACTCAGTAAATGCATATTAAAACAACTACTATGACACAGTTTCATAGGCTCTGGGATTCCCCCAACCCCTCCAAAAAGCCCTCCCCCCATGTTGGATTCCTCCACATTGTTGCAGTAGTACAGCTCATATCCAGTCATGATTACTTCATTGCGGGCATGGACCATACAGAAAGTAAGGCATCTTATTGTCCAGATAAATTCAACAGTTTTCTTGGGCGACCATCCCTGGTCTGAAAGTAGAGCTGGAAGAATATCATCCCCGCCAATGAAAAGCCACAACATAACATCAACAACAATTTACAACATTAGGGAGTTAATTGACATGGTAAGAAATTAAAAACAAACAAACAAACAAAAAAACAGCAACAGTCCACAGCAGGAAGAATTAGAGCGAACTTTCCAGATCCCATAAGGGCCTCAGGCTTTGCTTCCTTGGAAGGGAAATGCTTATCTGGTGGAAAATGGTCTTTTATAGACACAAGCAGGAGAAGCTGTTTGGGTCTGTCTCCCTTTTGTAGTCATTCAGCTTTACTGTTATTTGGTTTGCCTTGATTAAACATTGAGGAGTCTCCCCACAAGAGAAAAAAAAAAGAGGAAGAAGAAGAAATTGAGACACATAAAACCATGTAGCATATTCTTGTAAAACTTATTTTGAAGATCAAAATTGTGTCTCAATAGCCTGTGCTGCCCAAACACTACCATCCATATGAGAACGCCAGTACTAGCAAGACTACTCTATGCTGCTCCAGCTTCCTGCTAATCCACCTGGAAGGCGACAGATGATGATTTAAATATTGGGGGCCCTGCCACCCATCCACATGGTAACCTGGAAGGAGTCCCTGGCTCCTGTCTCCACTTGGATCTGTTCTGGTGGTTGTGTTCAAACGGGACTATTCCAGCAATTGAGGAGTTTCTCTTTTTGTCTCTCACTCTTTGTATCATTGTTTCCAATAAATATTTCGCAATTAAAAAAAACAATTACTATGTCTTGCGCATGATGGAAAACAAAAATAAGAGGGGGGAGGGAGCGGGAACCATGATGTAACAAACTAGCCCTTCACATATGGGCACCAGCATCCCATAAGAGCTCCACTTCAGGCCCTGTCTGCTCCACTTCAAATCCAGATGCCAGCCTCTATAACCTGGGAAAGCAGTCGAGACTGCCTTGGGACCCTTCACATACATGGGAGACCCACAAGAAGCTCCTGGCTTCAGATCAGCTATACTACAGCCGTTGTGATCATTTGGACAGTGAACCAACAGATAAAAATCTCGGGCCCTGCGTGATGGCCTAGTGGCTAAAGTCCTCGCCTTGAACGCGCCGGGATCCCATATGGGTGCCAGTTCTAATCCTGGCTGCTCCACTTCCCACCCAGCTCCCTGCTTACGGCCTGGGAAAGCAGTCAAGGACGGCCCAAAGCCTTAGGACCCTGCAACAGCATGGGAGACCCGGAGGAAGTTTCTGGCTCCTGGCTTCATATCGGTGCATTATTGGCAGTTGTAGTCACTTGAGGAGTGAATCATCAGATGAAAGATCTTCCTCTCTGTATATCTGTATCTCTCCTCCTCTCTGTATATCTGACTTTGTAATAAAAATAAATAAATCTTAAAAAAAAAACAGATAAAAATCTCTTTCTCTCTCAATCTTTCTTATTCTTCTCCCTGTAAATCTATCAAATAAGAAATAATTAACTCTTTAAATAAAAAGCAAAAATATGTATAGATTTATCTCACAATACCTATAATCTGGGAGTGGGGTGGGAAATTAAAGACCTTTAGGAAGATAATCAGAATGCAAGGTCAAATGAAACTTAACGGAGAATATAGGAAGGTTTTATATCTAGACAATTTCAGGGGTGGAGGAGCTCACAGAAGCACTTTCCCTGGAGGGGAAACCTGATCAGTGAATAAGAAGAAGAAACAAAAAGCTGTTTTCACCTGAGACACAGCATGAGGAAATGCCAGCCCTTGAGAAACATGTCACACAGACAGACTGCCAAGTTGCTAAGGTGGAGGGAGTGGGGTGGGAAGGACAGAGCTTGGAGTGGAAGAGGGAAGTGCTCGGGGTGGGTGGCCAAAGGGGGCGGCAAGTGGAACAACGGAAACTTCAACCAGCACCCACAGGGGATGCAGGTGGAGGATTAGACAGCTGAGCCATCATGCTGGCTCCTGAACATCTTTGCATACCGTTTTAGTCAGAATATACATTATATTCTTTTTTAGCACTAAAATATAATGACATTTTAAAATCTGAGGAAGGGCACAATTCAGCCTGTTAGTACCAAAACAAAAAACTAATTCCGCCAGGCCTAAAGTCCTCGTCTTGTACACACCGGGATCCCATATGGGCACTGGTTTGTGTCCCAGTGGCCCTGCTTCCCATCCAGCTCCCTGCTTGTGCCCTGGGGAAGCAGTCAAGGACGGGCCAAAGCCTTGGGACCCTGTGCCCACGTGGGAGAACCAGAAGAGGCTTCTGGCTCCTGACTTCAGATTGGCTCAGCTCTGGCCGTTGCAGCCACTTGGAGAGTGAACCAGTAGATGGAAGATCTTCCTCTCTGTATGTCTGACTTTCCAATAAAAATAAATAATAATAAAAATTTAAAAATAAGTCTACCAAACAAAAAAGCATGAGGTCCACTTCCTCTCCTCTAGTCCAATGTCCTCCAAAGAAAATAAATACATAAAAAGCTTATGTCCTTATTCTAGAGGCTCTTTCTCTTTGTGTCCTGTCACACCTAACTGGAGGCCCACATGGGCATACATCCCTCTTAATTATGTAAGCAATATTTAAAATAAAATTTAAAAAATTTTAAAAAGAATAGTATTACAAAGGCAAGCAATGTAAACAAAGCATCAAGATCCTTATTTTCTTTGATTCAGTTTAAATGTGAAATCCTATGTTAGAAAATTCCCTCAGTCTTACACACCTTTCCTTGCTTTATATTTCTCAAGAGTCATGGAGACATGTGATGGCCCAAGAAAACATAAACAGTCCTCTCCTTCTATCCAGATTATACAATTTGCTTATACCTAGAAGTCAAACTGCTTAAAGATAGGTAGTTTCCATGAGCTTGGGATACTAAAGTCTGGTTCCTGGGTATCCAGAACCCAGTACAGCAGAGGCACCCACCCTGCTCTGAGGTCCTGCCAAATCCTCCAGCCACAGGCCCCCAATCAGGAGGCAATAGGAAATAGCAATTAAGAACACAAATTGGGAGATCAGCAGACAGAGGGGCTCTGTGCTTTATTAACTGTATGACCATGAATACGGTACTTTAGCTCTTCATGGTCTCTATTTCATGACTAATATTTAATTATTAATATTTAATCATTCTAATAAACCTTCTCATATGTTTCAAGGAGGGAAAATAAACTTTCTCTAATGTCAAATAGCAAGTGACAAAGCTAGAATTCATACTCAACTTGTCAACAACTGAAACCAGACTCTTGGAGACAATAAAAATTGGAGGGTCAGGGCAGGTGTTTTGCCTGGTGGTAAAGACACTGCTTCAAATGGCTGCATCCCATGTGCCTGGGTTTCAGTCACAGCCAGCTCCAGGTTTCAGCTTCTGGCTTGCATGCACCCTGAAGGGCAGCAGCTGACAGCTCAAGTAGTAACTGTCGCCCATGTGAGAAACTTGGACCAGGTTCCAAGCTTCTCAGCCTGGCCCAATTCAGCCATTGCAGGCATATGGGGAGTGAAAAATGCAAGAGACCTATCTCTGTCCCTCCTCTCTCTTTGCCTCTCCATTCTTTTTCCCTGTGTGTGTGTGTGTGTGTATGGGAAAGGTAGAAACAAATTTTTAACATTTAATAAAGCATGATGTTGATCCTAAAGTTGCTATATTCTTTTTATTTCTATTTTTGTCCAATATAATATTATGCTAGACCACTCCAAATTCCAAGGAAGTTATGTTAAATATTTACTGAAAATACAGCTTGTGCTGACTTAGCCCAGCCAATGTACAAGCCAAGCCCAGGAGGCCCTATCAAGATGTTTAATCTGAATCCAGGCAGGTCCAGCTCCCAGGGACACTATTATCTTCCAGTGTTACAAAGCAGCCATCAATTGCTAGTCAAGAATTTAACCTTAGGATCCTGCACTATGGCTCAGTAGCTAACTCCTCACCTTGGAAACTCCAAGATATCATGTAGGTGCCAGTTCATGTCCTGAATGCTCCATGTCCTATCCAGCTCCCTGCTCATGGCCTGGAAAAGTAGAGGATGACCCAAAGACTTGGGACCCTGCATCCACATGGGAGACTAGGAAGAAGCTCCTGGCTTCAGATCACCTCAGCTCTGGCAGTTGCGACCACTTGAGGAGTGAACCAACAGATGGAAGATCTTTCTCTCAGTATCTCCTTCTCTCTGCCAATCTGCCTTTCCAATGAAAATAAATATGTTTTTAAAAAAGAATACAAATTTAACCTAGATTAACCCAGATTTCCTAAATCTGAATACTTCTACTGCATAGCAGGGTGATCAACTCATTCTGGCTTGTCCAGAACAATCCTGGTTTTAGTACTGAACGTCCTGAATTTTAGGACATCTTTCATTCTTGGCACAACAGTGGGTTTAGTGAATTTGGGTGGTGGACAACAGGTCAGTGAGGAGACACAGAGAGAATGGCACCAACAACCCTTCATCTTGTGTTGGGTTGCTTTTTTTTTCCAATCTAGTTACTACAAAAAGTCAAAGATATGATCAAGTCCTTGAATGCTTAACTTTGCAATTTAATAATTGGTGAGAAAAATTACAACTCTAACAATTTTCCAAAAGAAGTCAAACTGAACACACTGGAAGGTGAAAGGGGAGATAAGCCTTTGGGAAGGTGGGGAGTGAGTCTCCTCACTCATACTTTTAGGCAGAAAGTACCATGCTTTCCGTTCTTCCCCAGCCCCCACTTCATGGCTACACCTGAAATTATTTATTTTGCATAATTTTTTCTTCTTCTTTTTAAGAATAAAATATATTTTAAAGATTTATTTATTTACTTTAAAGGCAGATTTAGAGGGAGAAAGAGAGATCTTCCATCTGCTGGTTCATTCTCCAAATAGCCACAGCAGCCAGAGCTGTGCCAGTTTCAAAGCCAAGAGCCAGGAGCTTCTTCCGGGTATCCCACGTGGGTACAGAGCTGCAAGGCTTTAGGCCGTCCTCTGCTGCTTTCCCAGCTATATTAGCAGGGAACTAGAACAAAAGTAGAGTAGCCAGGACTTGACCTTGTGCCCATATGGGATGTCAATGGCGGTGCTGGTAATTTCAAACCTGCTAAGTCACAAGGCCAGCCCTGCTTTAGCTTCTTATTAGTTACCAAGGTAAGTTCCTTGACCGGCTGAAGCTCAGTCATCATTGGACACTCTGGCATAGGGCAAGTTATGTATTAATTGTAGGTGAATTACATGAACAAATAAATGATGAGATTTTCTCCAGTATTTCATGCATCGGACCTGTTGTTGCTAAAACCAATGTTACCTCCAGTGGGCATTATGCGTTCCTTGCAGGGGACTTTATTTAATGGTTGCTATCTTCTATCATAATTAAGCCAAGTTTATTACTAATCACTGATGCCCTCTCCGCCCACGACATTTTGCATCTATAGCAGAGCTACACTCTGTTTCCACTTGAATCATGTAAGAGCTCACCATATCCTTCAGCTGTTGGCACTTCTCAGTCAAGATTCTATTGCTCCAAGCCATAATAGGACTATTTCTTTACCCAGGCTTATATCCCTGGGGTTTTCTAATGTTTTTGTTGGATCCATCTGACAGTTATTAAGTGCCCACTGAATACTCTGTGTGAATACCACAGATTCACTCAATAATTTTTTAATGAATGTTTTAGAACTAATCAGAGTTGCAGATTGATATTACATAACTTCTGCCTTCCAGGAATGTCTGTCCTACTAAAGGGAATAAAACTTACAGATTCAAAAAGATAGCTAACAATAGATTTTATGTAAAGCAATGTGCTTAATGTGCCAAATGAGTGATATAGACAATACCTTTGATTGTAATTAGTTTGTTTTGCCCATTATATTGTTAGTGCCTTGAGAATATGTTATTTTTTAACCTCAGCACCTGCCTTTCAAGAGCCATCTGATTTTTAACACGCTTTTCAAGTGGTTCTGATTTACACTCAAGTTTAAGCTCACTCCTGCGATAATGAGACTGAGAGATTTGGGGTGGGAAGGTGGCAAGATAGATTGATGAAGAGCCATCCAGCAAAACACAAGATGGAGAAAAGCACAGAAAAATGAAGACACAGGAAACAGAAAACAAAAGCTGTTTTATTTTTTCATGCATGGGGTAGTTACACCAGAAATGTCAAAAATTGTATGACAGAAAAGAAAGGAGGGGGTC
This sequence comes from Ochotona princeps, assembly GCF_030435755.1. Lineage (NCBI taxonomy): Eukaryota > Metazoa > Chordata > Mammalia > Lagomorpha > Ochotonidae > Ochotona > Ochotona princeps. The sequence continues at coordinate 57,376,099 of NC_080845.1, forward strand.
CAGAAAATGTGGGAGGGAGGAGTCACTGAATCCAGTGATTGGGGAAGAAAAGGAAGAACAAAAACCAACTTCAACATCTTTAATTTCAGGAACTGGAATAATAACAGTCAACGTCTATGAATCACGTTGGCAGTCACTGTGGCCTGGTTACTGCACAAGCCATGTCCAGCTCTCTTCTTTCTTGTTTATCTCCCATTACAAAGGCTGGAAAACCAGACAGTCACTTCCCTGGCCTGCTTCACAGACAAGGGTGGATGCCTGAATCACTCCTGGCAATAGGTAAGGAAAAGTCCCTTGGGAAGCTGTTGGAAAAGTTACTGCTTTCCTGATGAAAGAGATAGTTGATACTGGCCCTTTCTCCTTCTTCCTGCCTGGACATGAGCGTGATGCCAGGAGCTGCAGCATGATCATAATGTGATAAGCATCATGATGAAAAGCCGAGAGGCTAAACAGACCAGGCGGAAAGGAGTGCAGGAAAGGGGGATTTTAGTGACGCTACTGACTGGCTGCATCAAACCCAGGACTGATCACCCATAGAATTCCACTTATGTAAGATGACTAACTGTGTTTATTACCTAAACTATTGTGAACTTCTCCGTGTGCTATCACTTGCTGCCTGATTAAACCTGTTACAAACACTGACTCATGCCAGACATTAGCCTAACTTGGTGAGTGATATCTTATCTTTAGCCCCATTAGATGAGGTTGTGATGGCATCAACAAGTCAAGTAATTTATCCAAGGCTGCACGCCTAGAAAGCAGCATGGCAAACTGACCCAAAGTCAGTGTCCACAGTACTCACCACTACATAGATTCTAGTCTCTCGATAATGGTGATAACCACACAGGAATTATGGAAGTTAGGAACAGGTGTAAACAGTTGTAAATTCAAGTGGGAATGACCATGAGGCAATTAGAAATGTCAAGTTCAAAATACAATAACACAAGGGATCTTAGTGCAAACAAAGAATCTGCATTAAAATAGGAACTGATTTGGAACCTGTACTCAACAACTCTACAAGGTGAGTTGAAGAGACCCAAAAATGTAACAATGCTAATTTGACCTGAATAGTGACCTTTGATTGACAGGATGCCTTTGCCTATCCATAAACTAATTCCCTTGTTAGTGCAAGCATTTAAGTCCTGGCTTACAAGTATATCATTTAGAGGAAATCTGTGAGGCAGTGTCCAAGGTTGCTCTCCACTCCTAAATGCCAGGAAAGGCTTTTGGCTGCACATAGCAGTGTAGGCCAGTGCAGAACATGACATCAATCTTCCAGCCCGATGCCAGTTTGCAAAGCTGTGCTGACCTGGCAAAACCACCCTGACTGTGGAGAAGGGCTTCCTGGCCCGAGGCTAACCTGCTCCCCTCTTTATCTGTTCTCAGGAGGGAGAATGAATGTCATTTACCTTCACAGGGCAGAAGTCCATGAGAATCAGAAAAAGAAAAGAAAAGAGGGAGAGAGGGGGAAAGAAGAGGGAAATGAGCCCAGAACAGGCTATGGAAATTATCCCACTGGTATACACATGGCACAGATTGGGGGCAGACCAGGCTGAACCTGTTCACATCACCCGCTGGTGAGTCCGAGCACCAGAACAGAGAGTGGGTCGACCCAGGTTTGGTTATGACACATACTAGTACACAATAAGGAATGCCAAGGTGAGATGAGCCGTACCAGATGTGGTTGCAGCGCCCAAACAGCACATGCGATAATCGGGGAGGAGGCAAAGCTGACAGGGAAATGTGGGCTCCCCTGCTGGACAACTACATCCATTGGAAAGCATGAGTCGGGATGGGGGCAGATCAGAATAGGCAGGGCTGTTACACCTGTGGGCCTCATGTGGGCTAGATAAGGGAAGGGCCACGGTGGGCTGACTGTTCCGACTGGTGCAAGCAAAAACTAGAGTGGGTGAGGGTTGATTGGGCTAGCCGCAGTACTAGCTGGCAGAGGCTGGCACCTGGTACTAATTCTGTCAAGTCAAATGCCAGAACTACCTGGAGAGTGCATAATCTGGGAGTGGGTGTGGCCTAGAAGGGAAATAGTGGGCACCTCCTTCGGGGCTACCACTCTCATTGGACAGCACGAACACCAGGACAGGGGCAGGGGTGGCTGTACAGAAGGGCACCTGCCAGTAGGTGTGTGGGCTGGATAGTAGGTTGGTTGGGTTGAGCTGGGATTCAATGCCCATCGACACGTGCGAGAGCTAAACAGGATGTGGGACAGACTTGACAAGCCTGCAGTGCGTACTGGCCAGCATGGGAACCAGGGTAGGGGGCAGAACTGGTGGGGGTTATGGGGAGCCGCCCCAACCAGGCTGCAGCTCCAACCGGTTTGCGTGAGGACCAAGTATGAAGTGGGAAGGATCGAACTGGACTACAACACCCGTTGGTTCACGAGGAAGAAAGACAGGGCTGGAAACAGAACGAACCCAGCAATCCCAACGACCAGCATGAGCATAAGCTGATTGGTGACGGACGGTGTCGGACTCTGTACTAGCAAACTCGCACAAGAATCAGGTCTGGGATCATCTCAGATGAAGTTTCTTTGGAGATCCCTCCAACTGAACTGCTGATCTTAGAACCCCAACCATGAAGAGACTGTCAGCCAGTGGATTCTGAATAGGGCTCATTGCGATTGGAACTGAGAGATTGGCAGCAATCCAGAACTGATGAACTATCAAAACTGTATGAGCAGGACCCTCAGAGCACGCCTCCCGTTGGGGATCTGGGATGGGTGGGAGGTTGGGTGGGGCTTTTCCCTTTGTTTTTTTCCCTGACCCCAGATACAGGGTAAAATGATATTGATGTGGAAACAATGGTATTACCCACTTTCACCCTGTAGCCCTTTACACTTTGTTCCCTAATCAACTAAGTAAGATTATTAAAAAATAATTAAAAAAAAAAAGAAAATGAAACCAAAAAAAAAGAAGAGGGAAATGAGTGGCACTCATTCTAAATAATAATAAAAAATAATAATGATAACCCGAGCTTGCCATTGTTGCACACTGACCCTGTGTCTTTCATGATCTCACTGGAAGCAAGTTCCTTTTTGATCAACTTCTGATTTACCAGAATCACAAGACATTATTCATCACTACAGATACCCTGGAAGCTGCCTTCTCCCTTTTTATTTTCCCATCTTTCCTCCAAGGCCTACCATTCTCCTGAAGTCTGTGACCTGCACTAAATTCTCATACAAGGCCAACAACCAGGCCGGGAGACTGGCTACACGGCTGCCCTGGCAGAGCTGAAAGCTCACAACCAAGGAACAAGGGAACAGGGGCATCGATGAGCTCTTTGTGACCAACTTTGCCAGACTGACACTGCCACAGTCCTAGCAATGGGACCAACCTAGTCCTTACTGATCTAACACACGATGACAAAGGCCCAGCCGTGCTGGGGAGGTCCTGAGGAAGGGGGAGATGTGCATCACACAGTCCTGGATGGGTCAGAATGTTTCGATCTTTCCTTGGCATCAGTGACACTGGAATAATTTCGCTGTCATTAGTTGCTTCACTTTTAGCACAATCACTTCTGGTACATCAATTAAAGCTCTAATTGATCATCTTTTTGCAATAGCACTCCTGTTAGAATTTAATATTTCTCTAGACTCGTGCTCCAAGTCCTATTATTACGACGAATTAATTCCAATCTCCCTGATTAAGGATGCAAGTCTCCACTTCTTTTCCCTAAAAGTAGTAAAGAATATAAATGGACGAACTTCATTACTGTTCATGATTATGTTCAAGTATTCTCATGTCCCAGGTCAGAGGCCACTTCGCTCTAGGAGGCTCTTTGAAAGCTCAACAACACTACAACTAAAATAACAATGACCAAAATATATATATATATATTCGTAATAATGAAGGCAGGGATAGGAATAAGATAGAATGAGTCACCATGCAACGGCTCAACAGTCTGGGCTGCTCGTATCTCCTGGCAGCTGCGAACAGCTGTGCCAAGTCCGCTTGCCAAAGGGAAGGGAGGCCAAGCTGTGGCTGGAGCCTTGGGGAAGTGGCTCTCTGCTGCTCGCTAAATCCAGGCAGGCTGGGCTAGGACCTCAAGGCAGAATCCAGTCTAGCTTTTTCAAGTACACAAACACAAGAGTAGTTTGCAACTGTTTTCATAATTCTTCAAACATCTCTTTAATGTCCCAAAAGAAAATGAGGGAATATTTTCCTCCTTCATTTAATAACTATTAAGGATATAGATATAGTAGAGTATCTGGCACACAATAGGAGATTAATATTTCTGAAATTAAAATTAACAGATCCTACTGTTGAGTATCTGCATAATGATCTCACAAAGTAGGCATATGGTCCCAGTACTACTATGAAGAAACTAAGAAAGGTAAGTTTAGTAACTTGTAAGTAAACAACAAAACCAGGATTCAAATTTGTGTCTTTCTGGCTCCAAACTTAATATTCTCCCCATTAAGTCATTCTGTTTTGCTAAATTAAGAAAAGACTCTTTCCATTTCTTTTCTAATTATAGAATTCACAAGACCATTCTATAAATGTAAAGCTCCTTTCTATTCTGATCTCTTTATTCTCTGAAAATCACCTCATTCATTCACTTTTTCAAAATGCCGAGGAGGGGCGGTTTGCAGCAGGCATTTAGCGGTGAAGACACCAGCTAATATGTCCATGTGCCACGTTGGAGCAGCTGGGGCTGCAAGCCCTAATTCCAGCTCCTGACTCCAGGTCCCCACTCCTGTGTACCCTGGCTCCAGTGACTGTGTTCCCGAAACCCCTTTGGGAGTCCTGAATGGTACTCCCATCTCCTAACGCTGACCCCCAGCCGGCCCTGACCGTCACAAGGGTTTGGGGACAAAACAGGCAAATGGGAGCTTGCTCCCTCTTTCTCTCAAACAAAATAACTTAGTTTGGAGGTGCTTCCATATTACCATCCTTCCTCCCTTCTCCTCCACCCTCTCCCTCTTCTTCAGTCCTGCCACAGAAAGAGGTGAATTCTCCGTCTTCTCATCAAGGTGGGTCGGTCTCTGCTTGCACTCTGTGTATAGCATCACTTGCCTGCTTCAGAATGCTTTGTGGTGACCTTCACACACTGGATCAATAAGGCCACCACTCCATTTTCAGGACACCACTCTGTGCCAGGCACCACTATTCCATTAAATCTCCAAAATTCCTCAAGGAAAGTGTCAACCCCATTTTGCGGAAACAAAGTGTGCTCCTGCAATTGTATTTTTGGGGGAGCTAAGAATAAGTCTGTTAGATTATTCAAAATAAATATCTCGGTTTCTATCATCCTAGTTCTCATTTATACTCTTAATTTTAAAAATTATGATCTAGAACTAAAGTATCAAATTTAATATCAGAAATGGCAAGAAAGGTGAGAAAGCCAAGGAAAAGCTTGCTAAGACTATTATTTTGTTCATGAGGGAATCTAGATAAGTATTAACCCTAGATTTCAAGAAAAAAAAATAGTATGCATATTACAGATGTAACAGTAAAAGTTATATGAATAGCAATAGTGGAGCCAACACTGTATGTAGTGTGCTAAGGCTCTGCCTATAACACCAGCATCCCATGGGGTGCCGGTTCATGTCCCAGGTGCCCCACTTCCAATCCAGCTCCCTGCTTACAGCTTGAGCAGCACAGGATAACTCAAGTCCTTGGTCCCCTGTACCCAGCTGAGAGACCTGGAAGAAGCTCCTGGCTCCCGGCTTCTGATCAAACTCCAGCCATTGTTGCCATTTGGGGAGTGAACCAGCAGATGGAATGCCTCTCTCTTTGTCTCTCTCTGTAACCCTGCCTCTCAAACAAAAATAAAATCTTTTTTTCTTAATTACCAAAGGGAAAAAAAAGGAACAGAAACAAAATTCTCAACAATCACATCAGTAAAAGAAAATAATTTGAACACAGAATATGTATCAATTCAGTAACAGACCAGAAGAAAAGGAAAAAAACAAATGAAGAAGCAATAAGAGCATTAAATACAAAGAAATAAACTTGCAATGAGAGGAGGAGGCTAAATTTATTAGTACTAACAATAATGTGAATGATTTAAATTATCTTAATCAAATTCAAAGAAGTTTAACGTGAGTTGAAGCAATCTAATCTAGGTATTTTACATACAGGAAATACACTGAAAACAGATCAAGTGGCAGGTGTTTGGCACTGTGATTAAGACACCACTTGCAACACCTACATCCCATGTCAGAGTTCCTGGTTCAAGTCCCTGGCTCCTCTGCTTCCTTCTTTTGAATCAAAAGAGGAGTAGACAGGCCTGGAACTGGCCCTATGATATGGGATGCAAGGGTCACAGTGGCTGTTTCTTGTTCACAGATTGTTTCCTTCTTAGAACACCTTTCTTTATTTATAGGTTATATATTTCATTAAAATTTTCTGGGACTATGACTATAAATTTTAAAATCTGCTAGCCCCCGCCCCCTCTTGATTAATTTCCTTCATGGCCAGTTTTCTTCCTGTTTGCTTTTATTTTATCCATGTTTTCAAAGTTGTGGGCATTCAAGTAGTACAATCATCCATTGTGTCTGCATGTTTAATTTCTCAGATTCAACCAGTCACTGGTGAAAAATACTCTTTAAAAACTGTCTTTACTAAACATTAGTAGACTTTCTTTTCTTTTATTATTCCCTAACAATATGGTTAAACAACTGTTAACATGACATTTAGTTTGCATTAGGTATTATAAATAACCTAGAAATGATGTAAAGTATATGAGAGGATATGTGTATGTTATATGAAAAATACTATACTGTTTTGTATAAAGGACTGAACACCTGCAGATTTGGGCATCTCTGCAGGTCCTGGAACCAACTTCCATAGATACCATGGAATGACCATATCCTACTTTATAAATTCCTTTCAAAAGATTTTTACAATAATTTCAGAGGCTGGCTCCATGGCATAGTAGGTTAAGTCTCTGCCCGTGGCGCCAGCGTCCCATTTAGGCAGCAGTTCCATTCCAGTTGCTCCGCTGCCAATCTAGCTTCCTGCTCATGCACCTGGAAAGCAGGGCAAGATGGTTCAAGTCCTTGGGCCCCTTCCTGTACATGGAATACCCAGAAGAAGCACCAGGATCCTGGCCTCAGACCAGCCCAGCTTTGGCCATTGCAGGATTTGGGGAATGAACCAGTGGATGGAGATCTCTCTGTGTCTTTTTCTCTACAAATCTGCCCTTTAGAGAAAGATAAATAAATCCTTATAAAGTACTTTCAGACTTTCAAATTAACTATAAGAATAGTGTAAAAAATTCCCATATACCCCTTGTCAGATTCCTCAAATGCTAACAATTTTGATGAACATTTTTAAGACCCCTGTGCACATACATCCACACATTTTGGGGTACATATTGAGGTCTTTGTTGACTTACCTATTCATTTTTGCACCCATTTTTCCCCTGAAAAATGAAGAGTAAGTTGTAGAAAACATATATCCTTGTTTCCAAGTAATTGTGTGTTTGCTTCCCAAAAGCAAAGACGAAAGGAACATAATTATCAATTAATGCTGATTTGAAGTTATTCTAGATTATGACGATTTATTATAGATTATGATTTATTAAAGTTTTGCTAGTATTTCTACTATGATCTGCTAGGAAAATAATCAGAAACTTCTATTTAAGGATCTAATCCAAGATCACATATTATATTTGTCATCAGTATTCCTTTTCTTCAAATTGTACCTGATTTTATTTTTATTAAAAATCTTCTCAGGATTTTTTCCCACTTTGTTGAAAAAGCAGGCATGAAAAGGGGGTGAGAAACAGAAAGAGATCTTCCATTTGCTGCCTTACTCCCCAGATGCTTGCAACATCCAGGACTGGGCAGGAATAGAGCCTAAAACTTAATCTGGGCATCCCATGTGGTGCAGCAGCTCAAATGTATGAGCCATCCCCTGCTACCTCTCAGGTCAGCATTAGAGTGAAGCTGTTTCAGTGGCGGATACTGGGACAAGCTGATTAAGCTGTAGGTGCTCTATAGGAGCCCTGATTCAAGTCCCATATATCCCATTTCTGATGCATCTCCTTGCTAATGAGCCTGGGCAAACAACAGATGAAGACTCAAGTATATGGGACCTTGTCACCCAGTGGGAGAGCTGAATGAAGTTCCAGAGTCTTAGCTTAAGCCTGGCCCAGGCCTGACCATTGAACTAGTAGATGGAAGATATCTCTCTTTCGCATTCCTGCTATGTAGTCTTTCAAATAAATAAATAAATCTTTCAGGAGAAAGAAAAAGAGGAAGAAAGAAGATGGAAGGGAGAAGAAGCAAGAAGAAAGCTACTAACATACCTGGAAGACCTGGGTGGAGCTCCAGGCTTCTGGTGTTAGCGTGGACCGGTCCAAGCTGTTGTGGCCATCCGAGGAGTGAATCAGTGGATGGAGAGACCCAGCTGCTCCTCTCTCCATCCAGCTCACTGCGAATGCAACCTGGGTAAGCAGCGGAGGACGGCTCAAGTGCTTGGGTCCTGTTCCGACCTGGGAGATCTGGAAGAAACTCCAGGTTCCTGGCATAGATCCAACCGTCGCAGCCAATTGGGGAGTGAATGAGTGGATGGAACATCTTGGTCTCTTTCTCTTGTCTTTCCTTCTCTCTCTAAATCTGTCTTTCAAACAAATAAGTAAATGATTTTTTAAAAAGTGATACTAAAATGTTAATGAAGGCTAAAAAAAAATTGTGTTGGTATCTGTGACTGCTGTATCATTAATAAAAAAAAGTTATTCAACATGGACATCAAATACAAGAATTTGGCAAAAATCAGTATCTTGTGAGAATCAGTTGTCTGTAAAAGAATATTTTATACTTGATTACAACATACATATTATACACTTTGTCAGTAGAATCCATAATAAGTATATATATACCCAAAGAGAACCAGTTATTAAACATTTCCCAGTATAGCACTGGGAGGTATCCAGTAAACCAAGATTGAAACCTTAGTAAAGGGAATTAGAGACTCCGGTTGAACCTGTCTCCAGAAATATTTCCTTTCTTTTTATTTAAAGATTTGTTTCATTTCTTTGTGAAGTAGAATTAAAGAAGCAGGGAGAAAGTGGGAGATCTTTCATGAGCAGATTCACTCTTCAAACGGCCACTATGACCAAGGCTGGGCCAGGCTGGGCCAGGCTGGGCCAGGAGCCTGGATCTGCATTTAGATCTCCCACATGGGTGATGGGGCCCAAGCATTTGGACAATTTTTCACCGCTTTCCCAGGCATGTAAGCAGGAGATTGTATTGGAAGTAGAGTAACCACTACTCAAATCCAGTGCTCATATGAGATGTGTCACAAATGATGGCTTTAACCCACTGCACCACGATACCAGCCTCAGAATATTTTCTTTCAAGTGGTTCAAGTTTTGAGACATAGAACTGATAGACAAAGCAAACATATAACTCAATACACTCCTTAGGCTTTGCCTAAATATTATTTAGATAGATATGATACACACATGCTTCTATTTCTGAAAAGATGAGCAAGGCAAACATACGTAAGAAAAATTGTAAGATGCATGCAAGCAGCCTGCAATCCTAACTTGCATTTATTACTTCGGCGGAGAACACACCAAAATCTGCTGCCTGAATGGTAATATCAAGTATTAAATGTGCATGGGGCCTGGCAGTTGGCCTAGCAGCTAAAGTCCTCACCTTGAACGCCCCGGGATCCCATATGGGCGCCAGTTCTAGTCCCAGTGGCTCCACCTCCCATTCAGATCCCTGCTAGTGGCCTGGGAAAGCAGCCAACGACGGCCCGGCCCAAGGCTTTGGGACCCTGCACCCGTGTGGGAGACCCGGAAGAGGTTCCTGGTTCCTGACTTCAGATCGGCACAGCACCAGCCGTTGCGCTCACTTGGGGAGTGAATTATCGGACAGAGGATCTTCCTCTCTGTCTCTCCTCATCTCTGTGTGTCTGACTTTACAATTAAAAAAAAATAGAGAGATTTATTTTCTTTAATCACAGATACTTGTAACTATTCCTACCACAAAAATGAACTATTTATATAAACACTTGCTTATTAGGTCAAAGAGAACTTCCAGTGGCTGGCACAGTGGTTCAGTTTAGAGGGTTCCACAGCAATTTCTCCAAGGAGTTCAGAGAGTATTCTACAACACTTTGATCAAAGGTTTTCCAAATTCTAATTTAAAAAACTTTTAAAACAGCATTTAACACAGTGTCTGGAATTCAGCAAGGAGCTCCCAACCTCGGCAAAGGTTCTTGGCTATCCAGGTGTGACACCACAACCTATTATGGTCAAAACAAAACAGAGCCGACTTGCTGGATGTGCAGTGAGTCAGTTACTGACACTGGAGTGGTGGAAGAAAACTTTTCAATTGCAGTGCACAGAGCAAGCAGTTAGGCAGCTACTACTCAATTCTTAGACTCCCCACTCTCTGTTCACATCCCTGTGGTATTTTCCAGCACATTAGTTTAAATTGATTGTTAAACCAATCATCTAATTCTTTGGACACAAACTGTGTGTCCAATGATTGAATTCTGTTCTGAATTCAACTCAACACTAACTTCCTGAAGTTAGCATAGACCCCAAGGGCTCAGTCCCATAAGACTGCCCCCCACTTCAGGGTGCCAGTCACAAGTCCAGGCTGTCTGAGCATCTGACCAATCAGCTATAAATCATGAGCATCCATAGTCTCCTCCTTGTGTCCAAAAATGTGTTAGAATAACTCACAAAACTTGTGGAAAAACTTTACACTTATGGGCTTCTAAATCAGTCAACTCAAAACCAAAACGTCAGGTGGAGAAGAGGAAGACAGCATGATCCTGGAGACAAGAGAGGCACGTGGCTCTCCAGTGCCCTCCCCAGATGTGCCATTCCCCCTCAATGCATTCAGCCCCTGGGAAGTTCACCAAACCTCACTGTTGGAGCTTTTATGCAGCTTAATCCTCAGTGGTGGAGTTGACAGTTTCAGCTTTCTCATAACTTGGTATTTACGGTGACTAGCCCCATCCTGAGGCCACTTTGGGGATCCATCTTCAAGTCACCACATTAGCAGAAGTTCAGGTATATTCAAGAGGAGCTCCTTACAAATGAAAACAGAAAAGCTACCGAGCTGTGTTAGTTCTGCAAGTTGTGAGCAAGTGGTTCAAATGCCCAAAGGCTCACTCACAGAAGCTACGTCATCTCTGATAGATTTCTGTTTATTTTCCCTCTCAACTGTAGGAAGAATAATTTTGACTCCGTTTGTATGTTCATTGAAACAAACTATGCCCAAAACATAACATTTAATATTCCTTGTTTGTCTTTCCTACTACTTTTACTTCATATTGCTTTATTATCATCAGACTAGCTGATACAGAACAGACCAGCATACAGTAATAAGGGGAACAGAAAACTGATTCTAACTCTATTACCTGAGCATCCTTGATCAAAAAATAACAATGGTGGGCCCAGGCCATGGCTTGGTAGCTAAATCTTCGCCTTGCATGCGCTGGGATCCCATATGGGCACCAGTTCATGTCCTGGCTGTTCCACTTCCCATTTAGTTCCCTGCTTTGTGACCTGGGAAAGCAGTCGAGGATGGCCCAAAGCCTTGGGACCCTGCACCTGCATGAGAGACCAAGAAGAAGCTCCTGGCTCCTGACTTCTAATCAACTTAGCTCTAGCCATTGCAGCCACTTGGGGAGTGAACTAGCAGATGGATGATCTTTCTGTTTCTCCTTCTCTTTATAAATCTGCCTTTTCAGTAAAAATAAGGAAATCCTTAAAAAAAAAAAAAAAAAGATAATGGTGACTTTGTGACAGAATGCTCCCAGTGTTGATGGGGCAAAGTGGATTTACCCAGATACATTCTAGAAATACTACTGAAAGATGCTTGTTTATTATTAAACCACAAGTATTGATATGTGGATAATAGTTATTCTTGACCAATTATATTTGGAAGATTTGACCAGAAAAATAGGGTTCATGGTAGATAGCTCAACAGAAAGAATTTAATATGGAGAAGTAATTACAAAAACCCTAAAATGCTGAAAATTCTTAAAGGGAACTGTGAGGCCAACCAGAGACGAGCAACAGTAGAAAACTGAATCCTGAGACTGGAGGGATAAAGACCCAGGGGAATAATGGACTGAAATCAGCAGTCAGGAAGCGGGTACTCATCGTCTGCTGTATTGGAACAAATCAATGCACATTTACTGGCATAAACAACACTTATTCCGTGACAGTCCTTTTCTTCATCTCCATTTGCACTTGTTTGGTTTGTCCTTTGAACATTATGACACCTATCTGGCTCCTTTGTGGCTTGAATTAAAGAAAATCTGTAACATGTGTACAACCTTGCATCCGACGGGGAGCCATGATCTTATCTTTTGAAAAAAACTGTGCTTTCACAGGAAATAATAAGCATTTCCTGTACCTGAGTGTGCAGACTAAGATTTATATCCATAACAAATAAGCAATAGAATAAGCTCCAGGAAGAGCTGATTGAAAATAAATTAAGGTGGGCCCAGTGCAGCGGCCTACTGGCTAAAGTCCTCACCTTGAACCAGGATCCCATATGGCGCCGGTTCCAATCCCGGCAGCTCCACTTCCCATCCAGCTCCTGCTTGTAGCCTGGGAAAGCAGTTGAGGGTGGCCCAAAGCCTTGGGACCCTGCAGCCGCGTGGGAGACCTGGAGGACGTTTCTGGCTCCCGGCTTCAGGTTGGCGCAGCACCAGCCGTTGCGGCTCACTTGGGGTGTGAATCATCGGACGGAAGATCTTCCTCTCTGTCTCTCCTCCTCGCTGTATATCTGATTTTGCAATAAAAATTTAAAAATTAAAAAAAATTCTTAAAAAGGAAATAAATTAAGGTAATAAACATGGAAGAACAGAATCACAAGTTGACCTCACTGGTTCTTTCACCTCTTTTAGCTTAGTTCAGTCCATATGCCAACGCCTTCACTCCACTGCACTTGATCTTGTAAATGGATTAGTATTACCGCGCATACTCACCTGCTAATTGAAATGCCCTATCTAGCAATAAAGGCCAGATACATATAACAACAACAACTCTAAGTTCAGTGATGAAGCGTGTATTCATCAGCCTTTTCTTACTTTAAAATACCTAAGCGTAGCAACTAAGGAAGGAGAAGCAATTATTCCAGCTTAGAACATTAAGCAGCTCCATCCGGTTGAGGAATTTGAAAAAAAGCAGAGGGACACTGAAGAGCCAAGAAAAAAAGAAACCAAAAGGCCAGACTCAGCCTGAATGACAACCCTTTCCTGGCAGCCACGTACGGTCCTTCCTCTGGGCCAGCGCCTAAATGCCGCAAGTCGATCCAGGCTCCACCTTTCCTCCACTAGCCATTAACGGAGACGCCATGGCTTAGACTTGTCTGTAGGAATAGGGGAGCAAATCCTGCTTGAATCATCATGAAACAGAATTTTGGGTGCTAGTCCCTTATCAGAAACAACTTCCAAATATACACTTCCATTCAGAAAGTTGTTTTTTTCTTCTTTAATACTATTATTCAAGGCATGCATTTAAATTTTTAAGTTTGATCTATGTACTTATTTGGTTATTTATGTTTTACAAGAAACCATTGCCTCATTCAAGTTCACAAATATTTACATTTGTTATCTTTTACATTTTTTAGGAAACAGCTCTTACAGTTAGGTCTTTTTATTTATTTTGACTGATTTTTGTATATGGTGTGAGGTATTGAGTTCAATATCATTCTTTTTGCATGATGCAGCCTCAGTAGCATTTACAGAAGACTATTTCTCCATTGATTATCTACATACTTGTCAAAATTATATTCAATTACTTTAACAAATCAATTATTTTTCCATTTTTGTATTATATTTTTGACAATCTTTACATAGTTAATTAGAGTAAAAAGGTTCAAGGGCTACAGGAAAGTGGGTAAGACTATTATTTCCACATTGTTTTCTTCATGTATCTGAGGTAAAGGGATATTAAGGGAGAAGCCCCACCCAGTCTCCCACCCACCCCAGGTCCCTGATGTGGGGCATGCTCCAAGGATCTTGCTCAAGTGTTTTGTTTTGTTTTTTTAAGATTTACTTATTTTTATTACAAAGTCAGATATACAAAGAGGAGAAGAAACAGAGAGAAAGATCTTCGTCCGATGATTCACTCCCCAAGTGACTAGAATGGGCAGAGCTGAACCGATTGAAGCCAAAAGTCTAATGCCTCCTCCGAGTCTCCCATGCGGGTGCAGGGTCCCAAGGCTTTGGGCCATCCTCCACTGATTTCCCAGGCCTCAAGCAGGATGGGAAGTGGGGCCCCTGGGATTAGAACCAGCCCCATATGGGATCCCAGCACATGCAAGGAAAGGACTTTAGCCACTCGGATACTACCCCAGGCCCTAAAACAGTATCCTTTGAAAAACTTTTTAGGGGCAGGTGTTTAGTCTAGCAGTTAAGATGCCATTTGAGATGCCCACAGCCCATATTGGAGTCCTTAGGTTGGAATACCTGCTCTGTCCTCGCTTCTAGCTTTTCCCTAATGCACAGCCTGGGCAACGGTGTATCATCGCTCCCATAGTTGAGTCTTTGCCACACAGATGGAAGACCTGAATAGTCTGTTTCCAACTGCAGCCTGACTCAGTCCTGGCCATTGCCAACCCCGGGGACTCCTGGATCCCCACCAATGACTATCAGTATGGGCACCAAGGACTATATCCCAACCGCCAAGGAGATCACAGGGAATTGGAGTGCCCTCATTGGCCGAGAACTCTGAGGTCAACTAATCCCTATCAGATCTCCCACATGGGATGGAAGAAGCCCAGAACCCTCCTAACAGGGTCTGATGACATCAGAACAACAGCCAGGAGCCCTGAGCGGTTCTCAGAAACAGAAGAATAGTCAGCTTTTTCGGGACTCGGGAGGGGAGCTTTCTGTGGTCCTTACTTAGTTCCAACTTTGGCTCCCCATTCTTTCTCGCAATGACCATCAGGGTCACCCTGGAGCCCCAAAATTAGATCAGATAGACAGAGACCAATAAAGGAAAGCTTAGAACAGACAAGGAAAAGTCAGTTAGGACTCCCATATACCTCACGAGGCAGGACACAAAGATCAGTTACTCCTCACTAAGGTATTGAAGATTTCTCTGCACACTCCTCCTGTTCTACTCCTCAACAGTTAACACATGGCTTGTTAGAGTTATAAGTCTGTTTGGACTATCCTAAAATTCATGAAGTTCATTAAAATCACACTTGAATCCTATAAGCTGCTAAATATAAATATATATTTAAATATAAATATACAAAACAAGTCAAGCCACCATTTGGCACACCCACATCCATACTAGAATGCCAGGAATATAGAGTACCACCTCCAGCTTCCTGCTAATGCACCTGTATGGTAGCAAGTATTTTAATCCCTACCAGCCACAAGAGACTCAGAGTTCTGGCTCCTGTCTTCTTCAGCCTGGCTACTGTGGGCCCGTGCCACCTCTGTGGGACTCTAGGGAAGAGATCCAATTCTGGCTTTTACCCAAACCAAGCTCTTGCAACCATTTGGGGAATGAACTAGCAGATGAAAGCTCTTTCTGTCCCTGTCATTGTGCCCTTCAAAATAAATATGAAAAAAAATGTGTCTCCCTCTACCACTCTTTCAAATAAATCTATAGGGCCCAGCGCAATGGCCTACTGGCTAAAGTCCTCACCTTGAATGCGCCAGGATCCCATATGGATGCCGGTTCTAATCCGGGCAGCTCCACTTTTCATCCAGCTTGTGGTCTGGGAAAACAGTCGAGGACAGCCCAAAACCTTGGGACCCTGTACCCTCATGGGAGACCCGGAACAGCACCTGGCTCCTGATCGGTGCAGCACCAGCCACTGCAGTCACTTAGGGTGTGAATCATCGGACGGAAGATCTTGCTCTGTTTCTCCTCCTCTCTGTATATCTAATTTCGCAATAAAAATAAATTTTTAAAAAAATAAATAAATCTATAGATTTTCTAAAACAAATCATTGTTTACTTAGTCCTATATTTATCTTTTTTGCTACCATTCTTTTTTGCATCTCCAAGTTTCTATCTAGTACCATTTTTCCTCTATCTAAAGACAAATTTCTTTTCATTAGTTAGGGAGGTTTTCTCATTTAAAAAAAAAATTATTTATTATTCTTATTGGAAAGTCAGATTTACAAAGAGAAGGAGAGAGAAAGATCTTCTATCTGCTGAGCAGCCCAAGTGGCTGCAACTGCTGTACCTGAGCCAACCCAAAACCAGGAACCAAGAGCGTCCAGCTCAAGTGCAAGGTCCCAAGGCTTTAGGTCATCCACTGCTGCTTTCCCAGGCCACAAGCAGGGATCTGGATGGGAAGTGGAGCAGCCGGGACATGAACTGGGCTCCATATGGGATCCCGGTTCATACAAAATGAAGATTTAACCACTAGGCTACTGCTCCAGGCTCTCTCACTTTCTGCATGTAAAATTTCCTTCATATCCTCTATTGTACCCCTATTTTTAAAGACTGTTTTTGCTTTGTATAGACCCTAGGTTGGCAGTTATTTCATTCACTTTGGAATTGCCATCCCATTATCTTGATTGCCACTGTTTCCTACCAGGTTGTCACTTGTCATATTTTCGGTCAAATAATTGTATTTTTCTTGCTTTCACTGCTACAGACCTTTTGTTTCCAACAGTAGTAACAACATTGGCAGATAGACTTTCTCTGAATGTATTTCACTTCAGGCTTATAAAACTTTTGAGATTCAGATAGTTTGATGATTTTCCTAAGTTTTAGAAAATTC
Organism: Ochotona princeps; assembly: GCF_030435755.1. NCBI lineage: Eukaryota > Metazoa > Chordata > Mammalia > Lagomorpha > Ochotonidae > Ochotona > Ochotona princeps. The sequence goes on from NC_080845.1 coordinate 57,392,797, forward strand.
TTAAGACTTAGCTCCCAATAACCTGTTTCTCCCTAGGATTCGATTTGCTTCTTTTCAGCTGTTCTGACATTATCTTCAGGTTCCTTTCTGCCCCCTTGTCCACTGTGTCCATCATGATTTTTTGTTCCCTAAAGATCAAATTGAATTTGTTGTTCCTCTGATGTTCATCTCAATTGCGGCAGGCACCACAGGAAGCCGAAGAATTTCCCAAATGCTGAGTAGACCTAGATCTACTGAACATACCGCAAAGCAGCAGCTGGCAATGGCGACAAGCAGGGCTGGCTGCTGCAACAGACTAATTTCAGGGCTATCCTTGCAAGGCAGACTTTCCTTGGTTGGTCACTCTACCTGCTTAAAAGCGAGCAACAGGGCCCAGCAGCGTAGCCTAGCGGCTAAAGTCCTCACCTTGAACGTGCCCCGGGATCCCATATGGGCGCCGGTTCTAATCCCGGCAGCTCCACTTCCCATCCAGATCCCTGCTTGTGGCCTGGGAAAGCAGTCGAGGACGGCCCAAAGCATTGGGACCCTGTAGCCGTGTGGGAGACCCGGAAGAGGTTCCTGGTTCCGGGCTTTGGATCGGCGCAGCACTGGCTGTTGCAGCTCACTTGTGGAGTGAATCATCGGATGGAAAATCTTCCTCTCTGTCTCTCCTCCTCTCTGTATATCTGACTTTGCAATAAAAATTAAAAAATCAGTTTTCAAGCACCACTCAGAGATAAGATACAGAACAAGGACACTGAGAAAAAAAGATAATGAAAGATAATACCTCCCCATTTAGATGTCTCATTGTGAAAGAGCTATATACGCATAATATATATGTGACCACCATTATTACATATATCAGCAATATTTGTATTTTGTGTTTTGTGCCCCATCATCATCCTCCTAACAAAAATGGAAATTGTTAATCCTTTTCTCCTAATATTTTATTTTGCTTTTTTACCTTCATTAAGATTAAGCACAATGGGGCCCGGCGCCGTGGCCTACTGGCTCAAGTCCTCGCCTTGAATGCGCCCCGGGATCCCATATGGGCGTCAGTTCTAATCCTGGCAGCTCCACTTCCCATCCAGATCCCTGCTTGTGGCCTGGGAGAACAGTCGAGGACGGCCCAAAGCTTTGAGACCCTGTACCTGCGTGGGAGACCCGGAAGAGGTTCCTGGCTCCCAGCTTCGTATCGGCGCAGCACCGACCGTTGCGCTCACTTGGGGAGTGAATCATCGGACGGAAGATCTTCCTCTCTGTCTCTCCTCCTCTCTGTACATCTGACTTTGTAATAAAAATAAATACATAAATAAATCTTTAAAAAAAAAGATTAAGCACAATATCTTACTTTTTAAGCATTTCTTTAATTTTATAAAATTCCATACATAAAATATTCTAAGAGAAAGTAAAAATAACTATCTTAATATAATTACGTAGCATAGCAGAATTGCAGAGAACCTCCCTTTAAAAAGCCAGCACTTTAAACAAACTTTAAAGAAGTTTTATTCATGCAGGTATCTAGAAAGATAATACTTAGGTATGGATAAATGCCCTATTTTATTCTAATAAGTGTACTATTTTCCGAATCTCAATAATGAAGTTTTCAAAATACCACTTAAATTATCCTTGAAAAATAAGGCTTTTTGAATCACTCAATATAATCAATGAAATAGTAACTAATAAACAAGACTTAAATTAAACATACCAAACACTTATAATCACCAAATTAAAAACAAGCAAAACAATTCACATCTGAAAGTCTGATATTCTGATCTACTGGATTTTAACTTTTTTCCCCAGAAAAAGATTATGAAAAAATACCTGTGGTTTTCAGCACAGAAGTAAAACATCTTATTTATAAATAATTTCACCATGACTCATCAGTGAACAATAATCAAATCAACCATCAACTTACATGAAATGAGATTGAAAAATTGCTAAAAGTATGTCACTAAATTCCAGCATTTGACAATTAGTATAAAAGTTTATTTTAAAAAAGTACAACATAATTTAACATTTTAAAATTAGCTATTTCTCTTTACAAACAGAAGGCTTCAAAAAATTGAAAAAATTCTTAATGTATCTTTGTCATCTGTATCATTCCGATTTTAGCATATGTGCTGTTGAAGTGAGCATTGTCCTTGTTGTTTTGAATTGATCCCTAATACTATGTTAGTACATTATTTATCCAATCGCTTCTTTAGGGTCTCAAGGTGTTCCATATTAACATCTTCTAATGCCAGTATCATTGCTTTGGATGACGAGGGATTATATGAAATAGTCATGAGACAGCACAAATCTATTAGATCTCTCTGGCATTTCTGCAAACCTTCCAGGAACTTCTGGTACTGAAGAGGATCCTTTTTTAACCGTTTCATTTCTGGTACTGAAAACCCTATCAGGCTAGTAAGTATTTCATCTACAAAGTCTACATCTAGATATGCAGTTCCGTCAGAAACCTTTGCGGTTATACTCCAAATGCCACCAGAACTGGAGAGATTTCCAGTTAAAGTTACAATAAATGCTTTGACTTTCACCGTTGTAACTTCTTTTGGTTTGCTGGTCATTAAAACAGACAAATAGATGAAGGGTGGAGTATACAAATCCAAGGCGAGAGGAAAATCCGTGTTATTCTCTGATGATCTTAAAGAAAAAGTCTGCCCATGATGACCATTTTCATTTGAAATGTGTGCACTCCTTTTTGGCATACAGACAACTGGCTCCCTGTTTAATGTCTTATGTGTCAAAGAACATCCATCTGAACTGCTGATGATTTGTTTCATTTCATCATCTCTCTCTGAATTCTTACATGTATCTGTAAAATCATGAGCTATGGGCACAATACAACGTCCAGAAAAAACACTACTATTTTGATCTCCATCAGGTGAACAACCAAAAGATTTGTCTTCATTAGCTATTTGTCCAGGTAGATTTTTTTCACTCCAGTTATTGCTTCCATCTTTGCAAATCAAAGAAAAATCATTAGTAGCATTAGGTTTATGCAAAACCCTCTGTATACTTGTATCTGTGTTTCTGCTTAACACCAATGGCTGCAACTCTTCAGTTTCCATCTGTTCTTTCTGCACAGTTTCTTCTAAAAGCAAGGCTTCTTCCAGTGAAAAGTCATCTAATTCCTCATCAGTGAAATACATAGCCTGATTTGGTGGTTTCTCCTTTGATTTTGATTCAAAACTTGAGTGTCTTGCAGGAATCACATCTGAAGAACCACCAATGTTGAAACCTCTTTCCAAGGTGTCATTATTTCCTGCAAGCTCCTCGTTCTCATCAAGACTCGCCAGGAGCTCCTCATCAGAAGGTGCTAAGGCAGGATCCGGAACATCCGTAACCCTGGGGATGTTCTGGTTGGAATTACTCGGTAGGACGGAAACTGCAGCATCAGGTTCCCCAATCAGTCTTGCAAGGACAGCTTCTTGGGCATATTCTTCCAACAGGGCATCAACTTCACCGCCTAACACCTTCACATTTTCTGCTTTCAATAAGAGGACACCCAGACGGAAAGAAGTGCTTCCATAAATCAAAATTTTTGTACCTGGAGAAAGATTACTATGAAGAGCTGGAATAGACTGATATTCCATTCCCTGGATTTGTGTAATTCCATCAGTTAGCTGGAGCATCAACATTCGTGATGGTTTTGCTTCCCAAGGCTTTTGGGTTACTTGCGTCTCAGCAGTAACTTGATCATTTGTTGTATTCTTTCCTCTCAGCTTCTGTATCTGGGAATATGCAGGTTGGCTTACATCAACCAAAGAATTAATCTGTAGAGCATAAAATCCATTCAGTTCTCCTTTTGGAACTTCTAAAATACTAGTAGGTAAAAGAGGATGCTCCAAATCTCTCAGATCAGTAAGCAACCATTGTTCAAACACTTGCTTATTTATTTGGGCCTGACTCAAATTAACATTATTGTTTTCTTCTTGGATCCAGCTAACACAAGCTTCCAGCCACATTAGGGGTACTTTAACATGCCAGGTAGCTAAAAGCCAGGTTTCAACTCTCAGAGCAATACTAGTCACACTCATTTCTTTCAAATAAAATAATATGCTTTCGCTATCCCTGAAAACAAACAAAAAACAAATTTAATGTTCAGTATATTTAAGTACACTTCTATAATCCTCTACAAACTTCAAATAGGTGTAACTATACCCTTTAGATTTTTTTTAGTATCTAAAAACTTTTTACTTTCTACATAACTAAAAACAGTTACCATAATGAGAAAAGTTGAAGATCTCAAATACATGTTTGAAAGCCGTTTGTCAAATCACAAGCTATGTTACCTAACAGAAATTTCCCGCCCTCACCAATCCAGTACAACATGTCAGGATTAGCATCTATCTTACACTTGTTGTGAGGTTTACATGAACATTTTTAAAGTGAAATGTCAGACTTTAGAAAGAAATTCAATGGGTCTGGCGCAATAGCACAGTGGTTAAAGTCCTCGCCTTCAACGCACCAGGATCCCATATGGGCGCCGGTTCTAATCCCGGTGGCCCTGCTTCCCATCCAGCTCCCTACTTCTGGCCTGGGAAAGCAGTTGAGGATGGCCCAAAGCCTTGGGATCCTGCACCCGTGTGGGAGACCTGGAAGACCTCCTGGCTCTAGATTGGCTCAGCTCCAGCTGTTGCGCTCACTTGGGGAGTGAACCATTGGACGGAAGATCTTCCTGTCTCTCCTCCTCTGTATATCTGGCCTTTCCAATAAAAATATAAATAAATATTTTAAAAAAGACATTCAACAATAATAATTACTACATTAACATGATAACTGGATTCAAATCATTTGGGATTCAGTGAGGGCTGGGCATTGGGTACAGCTGCTAAGAACCACTTAGGACACCTGTATGCCAAGCAAATGCCTGATTTGAGGTTTAGTTCATCATCTTCAATCCAGCTTCCTGCTATTGCATACCCTGGGGGAAAGCAGGTGACAGCTCCCAAGTGTCTGGGTCCCTTCCACACACGGAGAGAGCCAGGTAAGTTCTGGCTTCCTGGCTTCCAACCAGCCTAGACCTGCTGTCATGGACATTTGGGAACTGAATTAGCAGACGATCTATCTTTATCTGATTTTCTCTCTCTACCTTCCAAAAAACAAAAGAATAGAAAACTTTCAAAAAATAAAATTCAGTAAACATTCACCACAGTTGTAATTCTATAATTTAACTCTATTGAAACTTCTGCTACTAGTCTAGGCCATTAAGCACTTAAATATGTGATCCGAGGATTAAATCATAGCAAGTAGGTCCAACATGCTAGCCTAGTGGCTAAGGTCCTTGCCTTGCACACGCCATGATCCCATATGGGTGCCAGTTCTACTCCCAGAAGCTCTGCTTCCCATCCAGCTCCCTGCTTGTGGCCTGGGAAAGCAGTCAAGGACAGCCCAAAGCCTTGGGATTCTGCACCTGCATGGGAGACCCTGAGGAGGCTTGAAGCTTCTGGCTCCTGGCTTCAGATTAGCTCTGTTCTAGCCATTGGAGCCACTTGGGGAGTGAATCAGCAGACAGAAGATCTTCCTGTTAGTCTCTCCTCCTCCCTTTCCAATAAAAATAAGTAAATCTTTAAGAAAAAAATCACAGCAAGTAAAGTAGCCTCTGAACTAACTTGGGCAAAACTTGCTCAACAGGAAAATATATTTACTCCTGGCTTATCAGAAGTATGGCAAAATACTAAATGTCATATGTGCCCAAAAATATAAATCATACATGCACAAAAATATATCCTTTCTACAAAAAAAGAAGAGACACATTTTAATAATGTTTCTCATATGTCCCTAAGAAAACTTACCACCTGAAATAGCAGCAGGGACTCTGACGCCAGGATGTGGAACTGGCCCTTCAGGAGAGTGCCTGAATTCTCTACTGCTTCAAACAGCCCTGGGAGACAAAAGCAGTCAGGGTGTTAAGGTGATGCTTTGGAACCACTGGCCCACTTTTCTGAGTGCAAGAGTTTAGCTGAGATTTTGTTATCAATCAGAGTACAGTGCAGCAAATACAGAATAAAAGCAGGTTGGGGTGAAATAAAAACAAGTTACCATGAGAAAGTTATACCTAAGTCTGTTTCAGTATCTGTATCCAAACGTAACTAAAAGTTGCTGCATTTTGGTACAAAAAATGTTTGAGATCCATGCAGTTTTTTCTTCTCTCTCTTTTTTTAAAGACTGTATTTATTTGAAAGTTACACAGAGAGAAAGACTTCCATTCACTAGTTCACCTTGCAAATGGCCACAACAGCCAGGGCTGGGCCAGGCCAAGGCCAGGAGCTTCCTCCACATCTCCCACGTAGGTGGCAGGAGTCCAAGTACTTGGATCATCCTTCACTGCTTTTCCCAAGTCATTAGCAGAGAGCAAAAACTCAAACCAGCATCCACACTGGTAGGCCAGCATCACAGGCAGCAGCTTCACCCTCTGTGCCACAACCCCAGCGCAGAAGTTCTTTCAAAATACACGTGAAGTTTTTCAAGATTCCTTGTGTATACAAATCCAACATTTTTTGGTACCAAAATCAACTTATCTTTTAATTTGATTTTCTACAAACATTTTTTTAAAAGCTGAAGTCAGGAGCCAGGAGCTCCTGTTGGTTTTCCCAAATCGGTGCAGGGGGACCAAATACTTGGGCCATCCTCCACAGCTTTCCCAGGCACATTAGCAGGGAGTTGGATCAGAAGTGGAGCAGCCAGAACTTGAACCAGTGCCATATAGGATGCAGGCAGCAGCTTTATCCACTACACCCAGCACTGGCCCCTCCACAAACTTTCTGAACCAGCCCCATACTTACTAGGTTATTCTGCAAATTAAACATAGTATGGACATAGCTAGCATAGAGATTCACAACTCCACTGCCAAATTAGGTTTCACTTAAAAACGCTATCAACCAGTTACTCAACTTTAAGGTACCTTACTTGTATCATGTGTAAAATGAGAACAGCATTTTCCCCATATGTTTCTTATATTAGTATAGAAAAAAGCAGCACCTTGTACATAAAGAACTCAGTAAGTGAAGTATTATCTGGCTTACAGTACCTATTAGAATTCCTGGCAAAAAAGCAATCACTCAAATACTATAGCTATTGTTATCCTAAGTCAAATGCTTCTCATATCAGATAAAGTCTTAGATGATCCTAAAATTAGTGAACACTTTTTTGCAAGGTCTCAATCAAGGAAATAATGTACCTATCTGGGGTCATGGGAGCTTAAACCCCGAAAATGCTCACCTTAAGTTACTGCTGTAGCAACAAAACTATTTCATGTTGCACCCCAAAAAGAAAAATACATAGCATATGACTGAGAGAAGCTGTAAATGGTATATTCTTTCATATTTCTTAGAAACAAGAACTCCTACCAGCCTCTGTACTTTTCCTCCACCTTGCTTGTATATATTAACAATGTGCATGGCAAATGCACTGCAAGCGCATATTACTATTAGAATTATCTATATAGTCTAACAAAAAAGATATAGACACACAGGTTCCAAAAATCAATGGATGATCCCAGCACAATGGCCTAGTGGCTGAATCTTCACCCTGCATGAGCCAGGATCCCATGTGGGCACAGGTTCATGTCGTGGCAGATCCACTTCCCATCCAGGTCCCTGCTGCTTGTGGCCTGGGAGAGCAGTGGAGGATGGCCCAAAGTCTTGGGACCCTGCACCCGCGTGGGAGACCTGGAGGAGGTTCCTGGCTCCTGGCTTTGAATTGGCACAGCACCAGCCGTTGCGCTAACTGAGGAGTGAATCATCGGATGGAAGATCTTCCTCTCTCTCTCCAGTTCTCCTTATATCTGACTTTGTAATAAAAATAAATAAATCTTTAAAAAAATAAATAAAATAAAATTTAAAGATAGGACAGTTAAGGTCATTATGATTACAGAATGGTTGGTTTTTGTATTGAAGATAAAAAGAATATTTTTATTACATACAGAAAATAATGCAAAAATTCCAGTATAGGAAACGTCCCTGAGTGTTGTAAAGAAAATAAATTACGTAAGGTGAATTCAAAAGTATGTCTCTTAAACGAAGCAATTCTTACACATAAGCGCCCTAATTTAGTAAACAGAATTTTTTTTTTATTTCATTGGCAAGGAAGAAAGGCAAAATATAGAACAAGGTTCTATATTTCTACATACATTATATATATATATACACTAATTTCTATATACAAATTGTGTAAAATAAGCATTCTTATTTAATTATATATCCATAAAGGACATCTAGAAAGATCTAGAATAAACTAGAAAACTTTAATTGAGCAGTAAAGTCATGCAGCCTGCAAGAAAAGAAAACAGATTAAAAACAATATGGTCAACATTGCAAAAGCTAAAGAGCCTAGTAAGCCACACACTGGGCAGAAGACTGGAAGCAGACCCTTGTCCAAACTGCCAAACTGTTTCCCTCAAAAGCAGCCTGTAGTTTAGGGAGGAAACAGAGCTACTCTGAGCCCATGTAACACACATAATACACACAGGGTAATTAAACAAGTTCACAGAAAACAGAATTGAAAGCAGGAGGGTGGGCATTGTGGTACAGTAGTTAAACTGATGCCCAGCATGCATGCATCAGAGTACCTAGGTTTGAGTCCTGCCTCTACTTCCAACCCAGCTTTCTGCTAATGCACACCCTGGGAGACAGCAGGCAATGGCTGTAGTCCCCAGGCTCCCACTACATGCAAGGGAGACCTGGATGGAGTTCTAGGCTCCTGGCTGAGCAGTCATTAGGGGAATCAGCCAGTAGGTGCTAGTTCTCTATCTGCCCCCTTCTCTTTATCTCTGTTACTCTGTTGTTCAAATTTAAAACACAGATTCTTAAAAAGCTTTTAAAGATTTATGTATTCATTTGAAAGGCAATTACAGAAAGAGGAAGAAATGCAGATCTTCCAGAGAAGCCAAACTAGAGTCATCACTCCAAGGGATGCTGGCATCCCAGACGACGGCTGAGTCACCATGCCACAACATGGGTCTACCAAGCTACTTAGCTATAAAGATGTTCATAGTCACATGCAAAAGAATGAAGATGGACCTCATCTTAAATCACATAAGATTAAAATGGATTAAAGAGCTGAAGATAACATCTAAAACCATAAGAAAATGGGCAAAAATAATCATGGGAATGATTTCTTAGGTATGATGCCAAAAGTATAGGTGAAAGCAAAAATAGATGAAATTTTAAAAAGTAAAAAAGTACACAATTAACAGTGAGAAAACACTTGCAAGCTAAATATGGAGTACTGAGCTAATATACAAAGTACATAAATATATATATTCAAACACAAAGGTAACAAAAATGCAAATAAAGCAATTGAAATGCTGGCAAAGAACACTAGTAGACATTTCTCCAAAGATAAACAAATGGCCAACGAGCACACGAAAGGATGCGCAACATAACTGATGATAAGAATAATGTAAATCACAGCAATAATGATATACCACTTTGCACCTGTTACAATGGTCAATATTTTAAAAAAACAGTGAAGAAAGAAGCTAACAAATATTGGTGAGGATGTGGAGAAATGATAACCCTTGTGCACTACTGGGGGTGGGTGTACATAAACTAGTACAGCCATTAAGGAAAGCAATACAGAGGTTCCCTCAAAAAAACAAAAACAGGGAGCCGGTGCCATGGTGTAGCAAGCTAAGCTTCTGCCTGCAGCACCAGCATTCCAGACACCAGTTCATGTCCTGCCTGTTCCACCTCTGAGCTTCATGCTGATGGCCTGAGAAAGCAACAGAAGATGGTCTAGGTCCTGGGGCCCCTACACTCAGGTGGGAAAAACAGGGGAAGCTCCTAGTTCCTGGCTTCAGACCAGCGGAGTTGTGGCCATTGTGGCCATTTGTGGAGTGAGCCAGTGGCTGGAAGATCTCTCTCTCTCTCTTATTGGTCCTTGCTTAGTTCCAACTTTGGCTCCCCATTCTTACTCGCAATGACCATCAGGGTCGCTCTGGAGCCCCAAAAATTAGATCAGATAGACAGAGACCAATAAGGAAAGCTTAGAACAGACAAGGAAAAGTCAGTTAGGACTCCCATATACCTCACGAGGCAGGACACAAAGATCAGTTACTCCTCACTAAGGTATTGAAGATTTCTCTGCACACTCCTCCTAAAATTGCTCTGCTCCTCAATAGTTAACACATGGCTTGTTAGAGTTATAAGTCTGTTTGGACTATCCTAAAATTCGTGAAGTTCAGTAAAATAACACTTGAATCCTATAAGCTGCTAAATATAAAGAAAAAAAAAAGACACAAGACAGCCATTTCAAGGTTTATAGCAGTCGATTATGTATAAACTAAAATTGAGATGTCAATGAAGTAGTTACAGGATGTGGTTAAGAACTTGCATTTTCTAACACATTGGTCACTCAGTACCATATCAATTGACTTCATGATGTTGTAAATTTCCATGTTTCTTCCTGTTGTTGAATTTGTGTTGTGGCTTTTCATTGGAGGGGACGATATTCTGCCAGCTCTAGTTTCAGATCAAGGATGGTCTCCCAATGAAACTGTTAAATTTATCTGGAAAATAACATGCTGGACTCTCTGCATGGTCCATGCCCGCAATGATGGAATTATGACTGGTTATGAGCTGTACTACTGTAATAATATGGAGAAAATCAATATGGGGGTGGGCTTGGGGAGAAGTTAGGGGGAATCCCAGAGCCTATGGAACTGTGTCATAAAATGAAATAATAATTTTATTTTTTTTTTGTTTTTAAAGATTTATTCATTTTATCACAGCCAGATATACACAGAGGAGGAGAGACAAAGAGGAAGATCTTCCCTCCGATGATTCACCCCCCAAGTGAGCCGCAACAGGCCGCTGCGCCGATCCGAAGCCGGGAACCTGGAACCTCTTCCGGGTCTCCCACGTGGGTGCAGGGTCCCAAAGCCTTGGGCCGTCCTCCACTGCTTTCCCAGGCCACAAGCAGGGAGCTGGATGGGAAGTGGAGCTGCTGGGATTAGAACCGGTGCCCATATGGGATCCCGGGGCATTCAAGGCGAGGACTTTAGCCACTAGGCCACACCGCCGGGCCCAGAAATAATAATTAAAAAAAAAAAAAAAAAGATCTCTCTCTCTCTCTCTCCTTCCTCCTCTCTCTGGAACTGTCTTTCAAATTAAAAAATTACTTTTAAGAAAAGATGACTTCAAAGGCATATGTATTATGGAAAAAATAAATGTTTGAGAAAACAAAAATGTAAATTACCCTGATTTGATCACTAATAGTTTTCATGTGTCAAATTCATAAGTACATACATATATTATGTGTCAATTAAAAATAATAATTAGGGGCCAGCTCTGGAGTACAGTGATTTAACCTGCAGTGCTGGTATCCTATACAGATGCTGGTTTGGACCCCAAATGCTCTACTTCCAATGCTGCTCCCTGCTAATGATCCTGAGAAAGCAGCAGAAGATGGCCCAAGTCCTTAGGCCATTGCACCCACACGGGAGAGGGAAAGAAGCTTCTGGTTCCTGGTTTCACCCAGGTTCAGCCCTGGCTATTCTGGCCATTTGAGCACAAACCAGAGGATGCAAGATCCCTCTCTTTCTCTGTAACTCTGCCTTCTAAACAAATAAAATCCATCTTTAGCCTTTTTTCTCATGATTATAACATATTTATAAAAATAAATAACAGGGCTGGCATGTGGCACAGTAGGTTCAACCACTGCCTGTGACACCAGGTATATGCATGATTTGAGTCCTGGCTGCTCTGCTGGATGAAAAGCTCTCACTCTGCTTCTCCCTCTCTGGAACTGCCTTCTATCCCAGCAACACTGGCTCAAGTCCCAGCTGCTCCGCTCTGATCAGCTCCCTGCTAGGGGCTCCTGAGAAGCAGTGGAAGATGGCCTCAGTGCTTGAATCTTAGCACGTGGGAGACCTGGAAGAGTTCAAGGATCCTGGCTTTGGCCTGACCCGGTCCTGGCCATTTTTGTAGAGTGAATCAGCAGTTGGGAGATCGATATTTCTACCTTTCCTCTCCCTATGTAACTCAGCCTTTCAATAAACAATCTTTAAAAAGAGAGAGAGAGAGAGAAAGAGAGGCAGTAGCAACAGCTAATTTGCATTCTAGGAGGCAGCAAGTGATAATCCTAGTACCTGGGTCTCTGCCATGCACATCAGAGTCTCAGACTGAGTTCCTGGCTTCAGTACCAGCTATTAAAGGATAACAGACCTCAGTCGGTAAGTCTCTCTCTCTCTCTCTGTCTTTCAAATAAACAAAAAACACATAGACTGGGCCCGGTATAGTAGCCTAGTGGCTAAAGTCCCCGCCTTGCATATGCCGGGATCCCATATGGGCACCGGTTCTAATTCCAGCACTCTCACTTTCCATTCATCTCCCTGCTTGTGGCCTGGGAAAGCAGTGAGGACGGCCCAAAGCATTGGGACCCTGCACCCACGTGTGTGGGAGACCTGAAAGAGCTCCTGGCTTCTGGATTCAAATCGGCTCAGCTCCAACATTGCAGCCGCTTAAGCAGTGAATCAGCAGACAGAAGATCTTCCTTTCTGTCTCTCCTCCCCACTATGTATCTGACTTTCCAATAAAATAAAATAATTATCTTTTTAAAAAAACACATATATTCAAAAAGTTAAACACTGAGGGGTGGGCATTTGGTGCCTGAGGCTGCATCCTGGCCCCACTGTAGCACTGCAGCACACTCTGACATGAGCAGGTGAAGGTCCTTACAATTGATGTTTACCAATAAGTTTCTTGGCCTGGCCCGCCCTGACCGTTGCAGAACTTTGGGGAGTGAACCAGCACATAACTGTCGCTTCAGCGCTCACGCATGTGCTCTCTCTGCTTCTCAAGCAAATATTTTAGAACCACAATGAGGTATTACCTCAAATCTGTAAGAATGGCCAATATCAAAAAAACAAAATAGAGGCCAAGTGTTTAGCCTTGTGGCTAAGATATCCATGTTTGGGGGCAACACTGTTGTGCAGTGCCACTGCCTGTGATGCTGGCAGCCCAGCTGCTAGGGCTGGTGCCATGGCTCAATGGGCTAATCCTCCACATTTTAAGTACTGGCATCCTACATGGGCAGCAGTTCACATCCCAGCTGCTCCACTTTGACCCAGTTACCTGCTTATGGCCTGGGAAAGGAACAGAGGATGGTTCAAGTTCTTGGGACCCTGTACTTACGTGGGAGACCCAGAAAAATCTCCTGGCTTCTGGCTTTGGATCTGTTCAGCTCTGACCATTTCAGCTATTTGGGGAGCAAAGACCTTTCCCTGTGTGTCTCTCCTTTCCTCTATAAATCTACTTCTCCAATAAAAATATATATTTTTTTTAAACAAAGACCCAGCTGCTCTACATCCAATCAGGCATCCTGCTAATGTGACTGTGAAAGTGGCAGAAGACGGTCCAGTTATCTGGGGCCCACCATCCATGTGGGAAACCAGGCTGGATATCCTAGCTTCTGTGTGGCCCAGATCTGGCAATTGCAGCCATCCAGAGAGTGAAGCAGTGAACAGAAGGTCTTTCTCTCTCTCTCCCTCTGATGCTCTGACTTTTAAAAAATAAACCTAAAAGCATGAAATGACCAAAAGATTTGAATAGATGCTTCACCAAAAAAGATACAGATGTCTTACACATGCAAAGATGCTTGATAATATTAGACATTTGGGACATAGAACACAGCACTCAGAATAGCTCAAATAAAAACTAAAACTGGGGACGGTGCTGTGGCACAGTGAGTGACGCCGGCATCTCCTAAGCACACCCATTGGAATCCTAGATGCTCCGTTTCTGATGCAGCTCCCTGTTAACACACGTGGGAAAGCAGTGGAGAGTCCCATACCCAAGCTCCTCCTCCCCACTCAGCAGAATGGGAGGAGCTCCTGGCTCCTGGCTTCAGCCTGACCCAGCCCTCGCCATTGCAGCAATTTACAAAGTAAACCAGCCGACTGAAGACCCCCTCACTGTCTCTCTTTCTCTCTCTCTGTAACTCTTTCCAATAAATAAAAACTCACCATACAAGTACTGGAATTCTCATCATATTGTTGGTGGGTATACAAAATGGCATAGCCGTAATACCATTGTCAAAATCCATAGAACTAAATTATGCTCTAATAAAAGGGATAAACACTAAAAGAAAAATATAAGGCTCAAAATGATTGGAAAAGTGTTATAATCAGAGATAATAAATAAGATGGCCTAAATGTTTAAATATGTTAGCAATAACAAATGTAAACAAGTTAAACTCACCTGTCACAAGATGCTATCATTCTGAATTAACCAGATCCAATTATATGCTTCATAAGCAGCCTAAAACAAAATAACACCAAGATGAAATTAATAAAATATTAAAATATTAAAATTGCCAGTCACAATTCCACGAAGGTACTGCACAGTGGCAACTTATTTACAATACTGTTATTATGATGCCATACTTGTGTAATCTATAATTCCAAAATGCTGTTTCAGTGCATCTGTTGTCATTTTCTTCTTTCTCAAAGCTTAAGCCTGACGTATTCTGCTCAGCTGCACTGATGCAATAAGGTGCCCACTGCCTCCACGAACAGGCAAGCCCAGGACCATTTTCAAAGGCACTGTGGTAATGTGATGACAATCAGAACAAAGTGCCTTCAGCAGAGTTATAACTGCTTCAGTAAATGAAGTATAATTATTTATCAGGCACAAATGCGCAATCACAGTTAAGTTGCTTGCAGATTCTTCTGTACTATAAATCACTCTAAATACAGTACCTGTACCAAATTTATCATTCTATGCAACCAAATAACATATATTTTCTACCTAAACCTGTTAAACACCAGGAGTTAATGCTGTTGAGATTATTAGGAGTAAGCAAGACTAGCAGGTTGAGAGTTGAAGAGGCCAGGTTTGGAGAAAAAAATCCAATGAACACATAGAAATTTAGAAATCTTAATCCTTCCTATATCACCTCAGGAATGGATATAAAAACAGAGCATGAAAGATAATGGTTTGTGGAAAAGAAATTAAAACTTTTTACTTATAATGCAGACTTCAAAAAAAACTTAATATTATCTAAACCTCAACATAGTAACTTGTGATAAAGAATGTTAGTACCCACATGACAGATTAACACACTGAGGCATGAGGATTAAGGACCACAACCAGAGACAGGCACTGTGGTACAACGAGTGAAGCCAGCACTCAAGCAGAATCCCACCCCAGAGCATCAGCTCAACACACTGAGCCAGTTTGCTCCCAGTGCCCCGGGAACGCAGCCGACGACACCCCAGTGCCTGGATGGGCCCCGACACCCATGTGGGGACCAAGATGGAGCTCCTGGTTCCTGGCTTCAACCAGCTCTACCCCAGGCTAGTGCAGCCAGTGCGGCCATTTGGGAAGTAAACCTGCCAATCAATCTGTCTCTTGATTGCTGTATTTCAAATGAATAAGTAAATCTTTTTTTTCTTTAAGATTTGTTAATTTTTATTGGAAAGTCAGATATAGAGAGGTGGAGAGACAGAGCGGAAGATCTTCTATCCAATAGTTCATTCCCCAGGCAAAGCAACAGCCAGTGCGGAGCCAATCCGAAGCCAGGAGCTTCCTCCGGGTCTCCCATGCAGGTGTAGGTCCCAAGGCTTTGGGCCATCCTCGACTGCTTTCCCAGACCACAAGCAGGGAGCTGGATGGGAAGTGGAGCAGCTGGGATTAGAACTGGCACCCATATGGGATCCCAGCATGTTCAAGGTTAGGAACTTAGCCACTAGGTCACCATGCCGGGTCTAATAAATAAGTAATCTTTAAAAGAGGGAAAAAAACTCAGACCCAAAACCAGAACCTAAACTCTGCTAATCTACCATGCCGGGCCCAACTTTTTTCTATACCCTGTTGATTTAAGCACAATGAAAAAGTACAGCCAGTCCTTACAGTATATAAAACTCACATAAATAGCCATTCTAAAACACACTACGATTTAACATGAAGATTGGAATCAACATTATGATTTCGTTGGCAAGCTGCTTGTGAGAATGGCTTCCCATTGAGGCACCAGTTCAAATCTCACCTGCTCCACTTCCAATCCAGCTCCCAGCTAAAGGCATGAGAAGCCAAGACACAACAGCCCAGTGCTCGGGCCTCTGTCACCTACATGGGAGACACAGATAAAACTCCTGGCTTCAGCTGGCCCAACCCATGATTTAGTGGCCACTTGCAGAATAAACCGGTAGATGAATTATCTATCTTTCCTTTTCTTCGTAACTCTGCCTTTCAAATAAATAAACCTTAAAATAAAATAAACAGACTAGAGAGCAGAATGTTCGGACTAGCAGCTAAAGATACCTATGACTTGTACCGCAGTACCCAGGGAGTTTAATTCCTTCATCCAATTCCTGACTCCAGCTCACCAGTGCAGACCCTGGAAAGTGATATCGACAGCAAGTAACTGGGGTTTTTGCTACCCAAGTGAAAGACTTACATTCAAGCTCCTGGCTCCCAGCTTGCCATAGCTGAACCCCAACTGTTCATGGATATTTGGGCAGTGAATCAGCAGCCAGGCACTCCACTCTTTCTTTCTCTGTGCCTCTCAGGTAAAATTTCGACCTATCCTGTATGTGGATTTTATTCAGATCCTTATTCAAAATAACTCACTTGTTAAAAAATCTTATTTAAGGCCACAAGCAGGAAGCTGGATGGCTCATCCCAAACAAGCAACAAGGTGGAGTCCTGGCTGCTCCACTTCCAATCCAGCTGCATGTTAGTGCACCCAGGAAAGCAGCAGAGGATGGCCCCAGTGCGCAGGGCTCTGCATTCACGTGGGAGACCCGGATGGAGTCTCAACTCTCAGCTCCAGCCCTACCCACACCTAGCAGGAACATATGGAAGACTTTTGCTTCCACATTTCTATCGCTCCCTTTGTAATTCCACCTTTCAAATAAATAAATTCTATAAAAAGTAACAGACTGCTCTCGTATAAATAACAAGCTTACCGAGTACAATATAAATTCATTTACAAAGTCCAAAAAAAGGGGAAAACCTAAGAACATCACCTCCTACATGAAGTTATACTTCCCAACAGTGTATACCTATTTACAGCTTTTCCTTTTGCTATAATCCCACATTTTAGTGGAAAATACAAAATAATTACGTGTCATAAGTATTAAAAACTGACGAGTGGGGGCAGGCACAGTGGCATAGCAGGTAGCTGCAACGCGGAATGCCCTCATCCCTGCTGGGGTGCCTGGCTTCAAGTCCCACCACTGCTCCTGATGCAACTTCCTGCTAATGGCCACACTTCGAGGGAGCAGGTGACGGTTCAGGTACTAGAGTCCCAGAAGGAGTTCTGGCTCCTGGCGGCAGCTCTACCCAGTCTGGCTGTTGCAACACTTGGGAGGAATCGAGGGACAGAAGATCTCTTCTCCCTCTCTCTGCCTTTTAAATAATTAGCAAATCTTTTTAAAAACTGTAATTTAAGGATAATAGATTAGATGATTTTTAAGTTTATTTTTGTTTCTTCCAAACACATCCTTCCTTATATGTGCTACTTAACAAGGCAAGTGACAAAATCTCGTTTCAGCTGATAGCTGGGCAAATTGTAAAAAACACTGCTCAGCGAACCACAAACTAATCCATCGAGGTGTGCCAGTTCTAATGAACAATTCTCTGCAAGTTCTACCCCTCCAGGATTTGAATCTTAACGTCTTCTGACATTCTATAATTTAATAGTAATGTCACCATAACAAAGCAAAACAGAAAAAAAAAAAACCTCCCATGACTAAAACCCCAAAAGATAGCTGAGACATTTGCAAACCACAAGCAAATACGAGAGACACTTAATACTGTGTAAGTATTCAGCTATTACCGTTCTCAAATATTTTTAACAAAAAGCCAAGAACTCTTGGGAGGGCGTTGTTAAATGCACATATGTCACACAAAATTCTTAACAGTAGAGTAAAATGGAGGGCACGATGGATCGGAACACTGATATAGTCTGTAAGTGCAAATCATGATTGACAATAAAAGAAATCATGTAATATGATTTTTTTCCCATTTGGTTATAAAGCTTATTAAAATCCTTAATTAAATGGAAAAGGTATTATCATCTAAGATCTGCAGTCTTTTAGAATTCCTAAGGTTTCCATCCGTCACCATAGCCACAGCAGGTAGCAATCGCTCCAAGGGAAAGGTCAACCAGGGCAGCACGGCCTCCCACTCGCTAATGCACAAAGAACAGCCCCTCAGCCTCTAGCACACCGCTGCTTAACAGCAGCCAGACACAAAAAGGAGCTGTGGGAACCGTACACTACGACGTGCTCCTACAACACAACCTACATCTGCTTTTCAGAAACTAGTGCTAAGGAAGAGAGAACAAGCGAGGACAAAGATGTATGTACCAGAATGTGTATCACTGTGCTACTGAACTGCAGAAAAAGCTTTCAAAATTAGAAAAAAGAATCATACAGATTACATTGTATTCATGAAATGGTAAGCTATGGGCCTTTTAAAGAAATATTACCACAAACTATTTAGTGACATGAAAATACATTCATATGTGCTTGGGAAAGGGCCAGTTAAAGGGTTACATACAGCCTAATTCTCAGTTGGCGCTGTTTAACCAGACCCTGTTTGATGCATGCTGTTAAATCAGTCAGCCTTCAGGTGCCATGGGCTACAGCCGGTTGTTATGAAAAGATTAAAGTTATGAAAGATTTATAAAAATCAATTAACATTTCATGCATGATAAACTTGGCTGACCACACAAATCCAATTCCAGGTCTTGACTTGTAAGAACTAAACCAAACAGGAAAATTCTATCACTGGCCACTAACTCTGAGGCAGATTTGATTTATGGGTTAATTTTCAATCAGCCTCTCATAATGCATTTTCTTTTTTTACTAGAAAGAGATGATACTACCATCCTGCAGGACATTTTATGTAGCATTCAACCAACAACTAAGATTTAACAGTACTAACAAATATTTAAATTAATTCCATGTTTCCATTTTCTTCACCTGAGAAACAACAATCTGTGTTTTCATCCACTGCAGAGTTTTCAAGGAAGTTCCAGAATTTAGAGAAGGTACTCTGCACATTAGATAGCAAAAAGTTAAACACATAATCTGGTGAGCTGCCTGGCGAGCCTTTAGAACATAAAATAAGAAAAAGAATTGGTTTACTAGCCCGAAACAGGATTCTGTTATGTGACCTTGAGACCGTGGCTTTGCTCAGTCTGAATTCCCTCATCCATAAAACAAAGACAACCACAATGTACACCACAGCCTGTAATAAACTTTATATAGCCAGCACAGGCTTGGTACATAGTGGAAAATTTGGTAGGAAATAATAGTTCAATGCACAGTCTCAATTATATTAGCCTATTGAAAGTAAAGTCCACTGCTGATACTAGTTCTAAGTGAGAGTCCAAAATGACCACTACAGTGTACTATCATTTATGCCAATTAACTAGACATGAGCCACTGAATATGTCAATCAAGTTGGCAAGATCTGCATGAACACATATTCAAAAAAGTCCTTTGAATGTTCATGAACAGTGTATACTGTAAAAAAAAAATGCAAAAAAATTTTTGCACCAAAATAAACTTATCTTTTAGTTCCATTTTTCTATGAACTTTCTGAAGTATCCTCATATGGCTGGGGAACTTTTACTTTTAAATAGTGAAAGAATGGAGGAAAGACAGGCTTCCCTGTTATTTAAACAAATCTAAACATCAAGAGGCAAGGAAGGAAGCAAACAGGGTAAGGCCTGGACGGGACAACCGGCTGTAGCCCATGGCACCTGAAGGCTGACTGATTTAACAGCATGCATCCAACAGGGTCTGGTTAAACAGCGCCAACTGGGCGCCAATGCTCCTACACAGGCCGCAGGGCTGTGGATTCCACTCGCGTCTGACCACCACGACAGAAAAGGATGGCCGAAATTGAAACATTCACTTGAAAGGCAGTTCTGATTACAGCCCCTCTTACGTGCATATTAGCATCAGTGAAATGTTTTTGATGACAGACTAGCACAGGAAATCTCTTTAATCCAAGTACCCTAGTCCCTACATGCACTCGATTGCACGTTTAATAAAAAATCTGGGCTTTTTGTACCTTCAAGCTAAAAATGCGAGTTAAACTTCACAAGATGTATGCAGACTTCACCGTGAGGTGATACGAAACAGCTACATTATCACTTGCAGGGAACTTCTAGAAGCTCCACACCGTAGTTCACGTTAACTCCCCTCCCAAGAATCAAACGCTGCTGCTTTATAAAGTTATCTTTCGCCTAGAAACAATCGGGTTTTCTTCCCAATCAGGCAAGTAAAGGAGCATGGATGGACGGAAGCAATCACCGTCATTTAAAAGGATGCTGGGATATTCTATTTGCGAAGTGTTCAAGAGAGTTAACTTGCAAGAATGAATCCGCTAAAATCACCTAAGTATTCTGCACTTGGCGCCCCACACATGAGACGTTACCATCTTTCCGCGTTAACAACTTTGCCATTGCGGGAAGAAGCAGGCAAGGCTGGGGAGGGTGGCCATTTCTCAGGCCTGACACCAATTCGGAGTGACCTTAGGGGCCTAAGCAAGTCAGCAAACCTTGGCACGAGGGGTCTTAGAAATCGGAAACCCAACACAAAACGAGAGTAAACGGAGGGCTCAGGGAACAGAAACGGGGGAGAAGGGTTTTGTCTTTTTCTGACACGGTCTCCTGACACGGGTGGGCTCTCGAATGGAGCAATGAGAACGTCGATGCCCACAACACGTTTCTGGCATTTGCATCATACAACATTTACTGCTATTTGCATCCAGCGCAACAGTTACTTCCTGAAATGATAATTACAACGCCGACACTACCAATCATCATGTTAACGGTTGTTGTTAAAAGTAATAATAAGGGAAAGAACGAAAGTGTTCTCTTGGCTCAAGACCAAAAACAAGGGGGAGAAGCTGAACGGCACTCAGGCTCGCCCGCGAGTACCCCGGGATCCCGCCCGAAGCGACCGCGGGGCCGCGAACCCCGAGATCCGTCAGTGGAGCACCCCGGGGCCCAGTCACGCCTGCCGGGCAACCCGGACCGTTACACAGCCGACGCCCGAAGCGCGGGCACGAGCGGGGTGCGCTCCCCGCCGAACCCAGCCGGGCGGGAGCCGGCCAACGTGGGGCTGTGGGAACCAGGGCCTCCGTCTGGGCCGAGCACCGACCTGGGCGTCCCGCCTTCCCCTCTCGTGCAACAGCGGCTCCCGGGGCCCGCGACTGAGAGAGCCACAGCTCCCCTTAGCCTCCTTCCGCCTCTTCCCGCCCGATTTCCCGCGCACTCGCGCCCCTCCCACCGATCCCAAGAACTCCTCAGGGCCTCGAAACCGCCGCCCGGCCGCCCTCTCCCCAAGCGCGTGCACGCGGCCGCCTCCAGTTCTCGCGAGAGGTTCCCCCGCCTGGCTTCCTCTGCTCTCCCCCCGCCCCCACCGCTAGCGAGTGCGCGAGCGAGAAAGGAGGAGGGCTCTCCAGGCGACGGCACTGCAGACGCCATTATCCTCTGTTTCTCTGCCGCACCGACCTCAACGTCTGGTCTGCGTCCCACTGGCTTTGGACCGGAGGTAACTGGAGTGAGCGGGGTTTAGATACTGCGGGTTGAGAGGGGTGAGGCCTCTCTGAGAGGCTGCGCGCACTCCTCCCAAGCCCGGGGTTTCCTAGGCCTTGAGTGGTCTTAACAGCCCGTAGGGAGGCGCCGGCGGGAGGCGGGGTTGTGGCCGCCGTAGCCCGGATAGACGCAGCCGTGAGCCAATCGCCGCGCACTCGCACCACCGCCGTAGTTGGGACAGCCAATCGGGCGCGACGGCGGGGAGAGAGGGCGGGAGGCGGGGGGAGGGGCTTCGCGCTGGTTTTCTATCTAGCTGTGACCGGCTGAGGCGGCGCGGCGACGAGGGGACGGCGGCCTCGCGCGGTGAGGAACGGAGCCGAGCGAGCGTCGCTCGGGGGAGAGGGTCGGAGCCCGCGGTGGCGGCTCGTGAGGCGTTGGAGGGGGTCGCTCGGTGGCTAGCCCCTGCTCCGACGCGGGGCGAGGGGGGTGGTGGTGGTAAACGTTGCCCGCTTCCCCTCCCCCCACCTCCGCCATTTCCCTGAGTGTGTATCCGCAATCCGGGCCTCGGGATCAAGACGGTGGAGGGGGAACGTGAGGCATGTACCTTTGGAGGTGACCTGTGGTTTAGGTGGCGTGGGAAACGAGGCGGCTGCGTGTGGAGGAGAGCGGGCCGGAGACGGCGGGCGACGCCGCGGGCCCCGCCGCGCTCTTTGTGCGGGGGCCCGCGGCCCTGAGGGTCCCCGGGCCGGCCTTGGGGCCGGCGGAGCGGCCGCGGGGGCTTTGTCTCCCGGCCGCCGGGCGGGGGAGGTGCGGGGCCGAGCGCCCGGGACCGCGTGGTGGGTGGGGGAGGGGGTCGGCGCTCGGCTCCGCCTCGTAGCACGTAGTCGCCATTACGCGAGCCGCCATTTCCTGTCGGGGCCGAGCGAGTGGAGGGGTGGCAGTGGCGGCTGGGGCGGTTTGGTTTTTGGCGTGTGGTTGGTTTTTTGTGTTTTTTGCTTTTTGCGCTCGGACGGCTGAGCTGCTGGCGGGCACTGCGGCGGGAGGCGCGCCCCGAGTGGTGCGGGGACTGCGACGGTGCCCCGGGGTTGAGCTGCCTCGCGGTAGATGCGGGTTGTTGGGATTTTTGTTTTGTTTTGCTTCAGCCCCATGAAGCCTCAAGCCTTCCACACCCCAGAATTGAACTGAGTGGCGGGGCAGGCTTATGAGGCTACCGCTTGTGTCGACCGTTAGGGGAAAGTGACTGCTCACGTTAGGAAGCAAGGAGTATTGTTTTTTCTCCTCGAGAGTGCACCATCTCGCTTTTCGGGTAGGGACCTCATGTCAGAAAGGCGGTTTGCCATCTTTCGCCTTCCGGCCACCTGGAATCTAGTGGTTAGGGTGTGCTCTTTGAACCTGATGGACACAATATATTCTGCAAATTGGTGGGGCTGTTCCTGCATTGGGTTTTTTTCAGTTGGTTATTGCCATTCTGCTTGTAAACTTTGGAGGTTTTCAACTAATCTTTTCATAGTTTCATGCTGACATGTTTAAGGGCAAAATGGAATTCCACAAGATTTGGCTTTTTGACTTCCCAGTAAAGATACGATATAAAAATTAGTTTTTCCATATCGTTGCCCAAACTCTCCCTCTCCCCCACAGTCGCTTGAATTTGAAAACCCTGAAGTGAAGAGACAACTGGCATAGTTTGTCGTGTTGTAGTTTGTTCCTCGTTGTCCGAAAGGAGTAATGGCAGAAAACAAACCAAAACTGCCTTGTGTTGATTTTTACAGGCTACAGCAGCGCTAGGGTATCAGTTGGTCCTGCCCAGAATACTTCAGTTCTGCTCTGCAAGGAAATATAATAACTGGTAAGTTTGTAGAAATCGTCTTTTTTTTCTTTTTTAACACTTAAATGTGAAACTTCCCCCACCCCAAAAAAGAACGTGCTCTAGTGTCTGTATTTTTTGCAGATTGGTGGCTATTTAATACGAAAAAATGGAAACTGAACAGCCGGAGGAAACCTTCCCCAACACTGAAACCAATGGTGAATTTGGTGAGGCGTTTTTGTTTTTTATGTGACTGGCTTGAAGGGTCGTCATTTACCATTTACTTACCTGTCTGGGTTAATTTCACAGTCTGAGATGTCAGCTGTCAGGTCACAGTTCTTATTTACAAACTGGAAGTGCTTTATATAGATAAACTAAAAAGAGCCTTTCAGAATTTTTGCTTGAGTTTTTAAATGCAGGCATTAGAGGTCAGGACAAGAAGTACATTTGGCCTTTCTGTTGAAACATGAATTAGCAACACATTTTTTTCACTTGAAATAGTTGCTTTGTTTGAAATCTCCACTGTGAATTTTTAGGTAAGCGTCCTGCAGAAGATATGGAAGAGGAGCAAGCATTTAAAAGATCTAGAAACACCGATGAGATGGTTGAACTACGCATTCTGCTTCAGAGCAAGGTATGTTTCAAATACAATGAAACTTTGGCCTTATGGAAAGCCTTCAAAGCTTTAGAGATTTATGTCAGTCTTTCTAAGCAGGTTTGTAGGTCCCAGTAATGTTTTGATAATAATTAAAACGAAAGCTGTTGCTGTAATGAGCTTACTTTGACCAGGGTCAAAGTAAGAGGTGCTTGGATGTGATTCTTCAAGCATTAATAGTGGATTAAACCTCAATTGCATTAAAAATTAATGGGCTGGCTATTTTCTTAATTGCCTTATCTCGAGTAATACAAAGATGCTTATTTCAGTTCTTTGGTTCATTCTACAAGATGATAATGTGGCGTTTCTGCTTGCGTGTATGCCCAGTTTTACTCAGTCTTCAAATTGGAAGGGGTCAAATGATTTTTAATATCATTGGGTAAAGATTTCTAGCCGTGTAGCAGAGACTGGATTTTGTTGTTAAAATCAGGCACAGACCACTCTAGTGACCAGCAGGTTAGGTTTATCTTTTGCTCTTTGTCTTCTACAGAACGCTGGGGCAGTGATTGGAAAAGGAGGCAAGAATATTAAGGCCCTCCGTACAGACGTAAGTATTCCAGATTTAAACTGCACAGCTTCAGTTTATGTGTTTCTAGAAATTTTAAAGAATTACGTCATGAAAATCATTAATAGTTTAGGTGCAAGCAATTTGTAATAGTTGATTACATGGGTGATTTCAAGGTTTTCTGGTCCTGTTTTAACGAAAAATCAGATCAACTAGAATGGGGGATTTGTGTGAAACCTCAGCATTTAAGATTCCTCCAAATTATTCACCTTGGGCAAGCTAACATAATTAGGAATAGTATCAAAATGTAAAAACCCTTAATTAATTTCACCATTTACTGTGCGTGAATCACAGCATTACTGAAAACCATTGCAGGTGGCTGATTAAACTGAATTTTTAAATTTTTTATTTGTCCATCTGTTTAACAGCTTGCACATGAAACACAAAAGATTTAATGTTCAGGTTGCATGGTTTAAATATGGGTAAAGAATAGAACAGGCACTTGATCTTACAATCAGGAAACCATTTGTCAGTGCTATAATTTGTTTGAGTCTTCATATTTTATAGTGGGTTGACTCTTGTGATTAGACACATTAAATGTTGGCAGTGCCGGAAGTGAGCATATTCATAGGACTTGACACCAAAATTTCTAAATTTTTTCTCTTATACATTTCTTAATGTTTTTCTTGCTAAAATTGAGGCAAGTAATAGCTTTGTGTTTGAGTACTTATTTGACAGTATTTCATTTCTCTCTTGGTCGCAGATCTTTGTATGTTCCTCTTGATTGCTGTAAACTGAACTTGAAAATTTGTTTAAAATTTTACCAACCTGCTTGTTAGGACCTAGGACCGCATTACAGACCTCCAGAAAACCAACCAAATCAATCCTAACTGCTAGTAGGGGTTTTTGGTGGTGTGGGAATTTTTGTTTTGTCTTTTATAAACCCCTCTCCTCCTAATCCAGATGTTCTGTATCATTATCTGGGTTATTAAATTTCCCCATTTCCTCAAGAATTTCAGTAAACTTTGAGTCATGATAGGTTTTGTGTCTACCCTCATGAGCCAGCCTGCTACTGAAACATCGTTTGTTTTATTTTTTTCTTTTTTTCGAAAGTTAGAACCATCATTTAAGGTCCTTAAATGTTAAGCCACAGTCAGGTATACAAAAGTCCATTATTGTGTTAGTCTTCAGAACAACTTAAGCTTGTTTCATTAATTGAGAGTATGAGTATAGTTTGTATTAAATTAAAATTTATTGCTTTTCCCCCTTTTCCCTCTCCTTGTTTTTTTGGCCATATATCTCCGTTGCCCATGTACTGGATCGACTTACCCCTGCGTTGCCCACCATGACGTTGGCCCATCCGCCCCTGAACGCCCATGTGAAAACCCTGGTTGGCTATGCCCAAAAATGTGCTCGTTGCCAAACGGGTACCATACTTGACAACTTCTGATTGAATGCCCATGCCCAATGCCAACATCCACGAACGCCAATGACCAATGCAGTACAATGCCAGTGTTTCAGTCCCAGACAGCAGTGGCCCCGAGCGGTATGTCCCAACAGTTTATGCCTCACTGCCTGATTAGAAAGAGAGAAATGTATTTTATTACCTGCCTTTTATATAATTAAATAGTATCCCCTTTAGACGGTGTATTGTTTTTCAAGTTTCTGTCTTATTTTCCCCATTAAGTCTTTTTGTCACTGAACTTTGACCGTGAGTTGCCCACCCAAACGATCCACTAATTTTATTTCGATGGAAGGAGCACAGCTTCAAGTGTTGCATATTTGCTGCATTGTAAATCAAATCGTTACCAAAATAGTCTCTCGCTCTGTCTTTGTGGCCCACCTTGCTTCCCAACATTGCCTGTTCATAATTTTTTCTGAAAAATGCTAACTCTGGTTCACTTTTCTTCACTTCTCATTTGTGTTGTCTGTTTTGTCTTGCATTTGTATTTGTTTTCTTGCAGAGCCCATTAGTGATCTGATTTCTAACTGGTATCCATAACCTTATTCCAGATATAATGTTCACCACTTGCATATTCCCCCACTTTGCCTAAGAGAAGGTGTGCCAGTTTTACCAATGTAACAGCGAGGATATCCTAACTTAGTGGTGGCGGGGAACATAAATATTCAACTCTGCTTCAGTTCTGGTCAATTTATTATTGCCCACTTAATCTGAGCCCTTCCAAAATCCCATTCTCTCTGTCTCTGCGAGTCTCCTAATCCTGTTACCATGTCTGTATTGGGCATAAAACAAAATGCATGTGAAAAATCTAAATAGGCAACTTTAAATGGGGAATATTAAATAATTGTTACTTCTCTGTAAAAGTTTGTAAGACTGTTGGTAGCAAACGTAAAACTCATTTTTCTTTTTCGCTCTTTTTGTACTATCTGGTATTTGTGATGTTTGACAGCATATTGAGTATCAGTGCTGATATTGAAACAATTGGAGAAATTCTGAAGAAAATCATCCCTACCTTGGAAGAGGTAGGCTCCTTTTTTAAATGTATTTGGCTCCATGGGAGAGGGTGGGAATGTTTATGTCTTACTAATGGGAGTGGTGGAGACAACAGTGGGTGAAACCAGTTGTAGCAATAACCTACTTCATTATGTACATTAACATCGTGGGGATTGTTTCTGTTTTTTAATAACTGGCCAGTTGGAGTAATATCAGTGACTTGATGGCCATTTGCTTTAATGGATTTAGCATATATTGTAGGCTCTAGCTTAAGAATAGATATTACTGAAATCAGATATTCATTCTGAGAATGTTGGATATAAGATGGTTGGCTTTGATGACGGCTTAATTAAGTTTTAGTGTTAGATAAGTTTCTCATTATTAACATTTAAAATGTTGTAGTAGCTTTACCAATATATGCGACAATAGCCTGATCACGCTAGACACTTAACCTATTACTCTTATTTTTCTACTTTCAGGGCCTGCAGTTGCCATCACCCACTGCAACCAGCCAGCTCCCGCTCGAATCTGATGCTGTGGAATGCTTAAATGTATGTCATAGTGCCATTGAACCCCACTGAAGTATGGAGCCTGGCCCATAGGATCGATTTTATTTTTAACATAGTGTGCTTTTCCCATCTGTATAGAAAAAGGCTTTTTAAAAAAACAAACAAACAACATGATACATGAATGGTCTTATAACTCACTGTTGACCCTGCTCCATGCTGCAGTGGGAATTAAACTACATTTGCAAAGTGCTTTGCAGTCATTTTTATTATAGTGTTATTTGAATGTTAATAATAATAATAATTTTGTAGTAACAGCGACATGCTAAATGGCTGCAGTGTGGGTATGGTGTTGCAGGACCTGAAAATAAAATAGTTTTTTAAGGTGGTGCAGAATGTCCTTTTTGGGCCTGGCTATTGAGGATAATAAGCACATAACTGGTAAAGTTATTGAAATATAAATTCAGGTTGCTTACTGCAACAATATATTACGCTTATAGCAGAAAAGTGTATTGGGGAGTTACTTGATTTGAAACTAAAATTTTATAACTCTCCTTCTACAGTACCAACACTTTAAAGGAAGTGATTTTGACTGCGAGTTAAGACTGTTGATTCATCAGAGTCTGGCTGGTGGAATTATTGGGGTCAAGGGTGCTAAAATCAAAGAACTTCGAGAGGTAATGGCACTATTCTCTTAACTGCTATAATGCTTATTAGGGAGTAACTTTTCATGTAGATTGGGTTTCTGTGGGTATCTGTCTTTTTAATTTCTTCCTGAAAGACATTCTTATCTGCTGTTTCAGAAAGGCCTGGTTTTCCTAGAATAGTAGTTTTGTGAATTTATATGAAGTCTGGAAAGTCATTTTTTCATTTACTAGTCTTTTTCTCTTTGTTAAACTTACAGAACACTCAGACAACAATCAAGCTTTTCCAGGAATGCTGTCCTCATTCCACTGACAGAGTTGTTCTCATTGGAGGGAAGCCTGATAGAGTTGTAGAATGCATAAAGATTATCTTGGATCTTATTTCTGAGGTATCTATAATGCTTTGTTTGAACTAAAAATAATTGTAATGCTTCAACAATACCAGTGCTAACCTTTGACCCTTGGCTGCAGCCATCCCTGCAATTTAGAAATGGCTTTGGTAAATTGGAGAGTGATCATGGGTGATAACTGTCTTTTGGTCCTTTAAATGAAGCTTGCTGTAGTATGGCTTGTATCCTACATTGCTACATTACACTTTTCCATCTGGTAAGCCCGAGCATTAGTTGTAGACCAACCCAAAACAATAATTGCTTCAGCCAGTTCACAGGTTGGTCTGTTCTTGGTCCTGTTTCTCTCTAGTTCATGGACAGTAAATATGAGAGATCAGTTAACTTGCCCTTCAAAACAAGTTAAACTCCATTTTGTTTAGGGCTGGGAAAGCTAATAGCTTAATCCTTTGTTAGCCTGTTGTCCTTGCCACCAGTACTTTCTGGAAAAACATAATGTCTTTATAACAAACGAAAACTGGTTTTCTTTTAGTCTATAAGATTCTTATCTTTGTTTTTTAGTCTCCCATCAAAGGACGTGCACAGCCTTATGATCCCAATTTTTATGATGAAACTTACGATTATGGTGGTTTTACAATGATGTTTGATGACCGCCGTGGCCGACCTGTGGGATTCCCCATGCGGGGAAGAGGTGGTTTTGACAGAATGCCTCCTGGTCGTGGTGGGCGTCCCATGCCCCCATCTAGAAGAGATTATGATGATATGAGCCCTCGCCGAGGACCACCACCACCACCACCTGGACGAGGTGGGCGAGGTGGCAGCAGAGCTCGAAATCTTCCTCTTCCTCCTCCACCACCACCTAGGGGAGGGTAAGTGGTTTCACCTGAAAATAGTACGCAGAAGGCAGGCACTGGGTAGTGGGATAGGTGCTGCGTGGGATATACACAGACTGTTGACAATAACTACCGTGCTTACAGAGATCTAATGGCCTATGACAGAAGAGGAAGACCTGGAGATCGTTATGATGGCATGGTAAGGGCGTTGTTCTCATTCTCTGTGTCATTTTGAACCGTTAACCTGAAGGGTAAAATTGTTAACTAAAATACCTAACATTGTGTTAGTATTCAGAATGCTTTCTGCGAGTATATTGGTGTAAATGAGTTGAAGTCATTCCCTTTTTGCTGCAATGTTACACTGACATTGAATTGTTCCCCACAAAGTAACTGCTGCCCAGTGTGTGTGCGCGTGCACGTGATTTATAGCATGCATTGGCAATTTAAGCATGTTAATATCTCTAAAACAGGTTGGTTTCAGTGCTGATGAAACATGGGACTCGGCAATAGATACATGGAGCCCGTCGGAGTGGCAGATGGCTTATGAACCACAGGTAGGGTCATGCGTAATGGAGTACATGTCGGTGAATGTAAATGCTTCCTTGCTTGCTCTCTAGCAAGTCTATTTTCCCTCATGTAGTGTTTTTGTCTTTTGAGTAATGAAATTACCTGAAAGTTTTCAAAACAAAAGTAATTCTGTTTTTTCCTTCTGTTTTTAGGGTGGCTCTGGATATGGTAAGTTTTCTCCTTTATGAAATAAAGCATCATTTCATACTTTTTTTTTAATCAACTTAACTGCTCATCATTTAAATCAGATTATTCCTATGCAGGGGGTCGTGGTTCATATGGTGATCTTGGTGGACCTATTATTACTACACAAGTAACTATTCCCAAAGATGTAAGTATCATTGATGTGTCAGGACTGTTTGATTGTTCTTCCGATTGCTATGTCTTTTCATCCATTTCCACGAAGTTAAATGATTTCACCAAGTGTTTCACTTGAGACTTAGATTTAAAGGCTTCAGTGAAATGTCTACTGTTTGTCTTGTGAGCTGACTTTAGTGCCATAAAACTTGGGGGCATTCGAATCCTTCGTTAGATTATTAGGAAGTGTTGGTGAGTGGTGTGGATGTATCAGCCCAGACTTGAAAGGAGACATCAGTATAATTGAGTCTAAAAAACTACATACTGGAGTGTTCTTTGAGCATTGAAAATAAAGGTGGTAGTTTTCCTTAAAAGTAAACCCTAATGTTTTAAAATCTTTTCAGTTGGCTGGATCTATTATTGGCAAAGGTGGTCAGCGGATTAAACAAATCCGTCATGAGTCAGGAGCTTCCATCAAAATTGATGAGCCTTTAGAAGGATCCGAAGATCGGATCATTACCATTACAGGAACACAGGACCAGATACAGAATGCACAGTATTTGCTGCAGAACAGGTCAGTTTAAGATAAGCGTCATGTTGGTTTAACTAAAACCTTGGAAAACTTCCCTTCTCAGTTGATTTTTCTTTTAGAAACCATGGTGTCTCAGTCATTTGGGGACCTAACTTACATCTTAATAGCTTTGCCTTAATTTTTCTCTGCTTTCTTACTAAAAATGAAGACATTTATACTAATCTTTCTGGAAGAAGCCTTAACCAAGCAAATCTCTCATTCATTCTCTGGTGAAAACTGCTGCCAAAACCACTTGTTATAAATTTATACAGAGCCTGTAGACAATGTAGAAGAATCATTGGATATTGGCCTTGTTCTGTGTGGAAGACTAGTGATTTTGTTGTTTTTAGATAACTGAATCGACAACAAATCACAGTCTACCATATGGCACAGGCCATGCCTCTACAGGACAAGTGATTGGTGCTGTAAAATGCAGCATTTCACACCTTCTTGGCATTTCTTTTGTCTTTTTCACCAAATATTAACAACTTTGTTTCATTTTCTTAATCCTGTTCTACTAATGCCTAATTAACTATTAATCTTTTTTCTTGAATTTTACATTGCTTTAATTTATAATTGCTAATGTTTTTGGATTCTTATTTCTAATTATAAAGGACATGTTATTTTTAATTTAGCATTAAAATTGTCTTAATGTTGATTAAGATGTAACGAACAAAAATTCTAATTCGTACTTTTTTTTCTTTTCTTTTATAGTGTGAAGCAGTATGCAGATGTTGAAGGATTCTAATGCAAGATATTTTTTCTTTTTTATAGTGTGAAGCAGTATTCTGGAAAGTTTTTCTAAGACTAGTGAAGAACTGAAGGAGTCCTGCATCTTTTTTTTTTATCTGCTTCTGTTTAAAAAGCCAACATTCCTCTGCTTCATAGGTGTTCTGCATTTGAGGTGTAGTGAAAATCTTTGCTGTTCACCAGATGTAATGTTTTAGTTCCTTACAAACAGGGTTGGGGGGGGGAAGGGCGTGCAAAAACTAACATTGAAATTTTGAAACAACAGCAGAGTGAGTGGATTTTATTTTTTTGTTTATTGTTGGTGGTTTAAAAAATTTCCCCCCATGCAATTATTGTGAACACCTTGCTTTGTGGTCACTGTAACATTTGGGGGGGTGGGGCAGGGAAGGAAAGTAACTAATCCACATATCCCTGGCATCTGTTCAGAGCAGTGTGCAGAATGTAATGCTCTTTTGTAAGAAACGTTTTATGATTTTTAAAATAAATTTAGTGAACCTATTTTTGGTGGTCATTTTTTTTTTAAGACAGTCATTTTTAAGGTGGTGGCTGGATTTCCCAACCCACCCCCAAACTAAACACTAAGTTTGATTTTCAGCTCCTCTGTTGGACATAAGTACATCTCTTCTTGGACATGGGGAAATATCTTGGGAGATTCCATTCTGGTGATTTGATGGTTCAAAAGTCCATTGCTCGGGAAGGAGTTCTATCATAAGTACTCATGCTTATAATAAGCAGGGCATTTGTTTTTGCTGAGTGCTTACCCCTACGTTCTGAAGGTTTCTGTTAGTTGTGAAGAACTACCGTGGGGAAGCAGTACTGCAGATTAATGGTATAAGTATATGCCAGAGCCTGATTAGCAGTAAGTTTTGATAACAAGTGACAGTTCTGGAAGTGACTGATACTGAATAAATTGCTTATTTTTATTAGATGATTTCTCAACTATAGACTTCTGTCAACCTGCTAGTGTCTATTAGTTAAACTTTGTAAAAATATATATATTCTTGTTTTTATCCATTGTATGCAAATTGAAAAAGATGTACCATTTTTCTGTTGTATGTTCGATTGTGTAGGAAATGTTTGTGAACAATTCGAAAATGATAAAAGTTCCTGTGGATGTTTTGTGTTAGTATTTTCACATTTGTATTGATAGTTTTAAAAATCACTTCCAAATAAACTCCCATTAGGTTTGTGTTCGAATTTAAAAAGGGTTGATTGAAACTTGTAAAAGTTGTTGAAATGTTCTTCACAAGGAAATACAGTGATCTTAAATTATGTTAATTTCTGTGTGGATTTTTCTAGCACTTAAATTGATAGTGATGCTAGGTAGAAAAGTGAGTGCTAATTCTTTTAGGTTGTGTGCTAGCAAGAAGCCTAGTTTGGTGCATTGCCAAAATCGTAAATTATTTTGAATTTTAATAGCTTTACCTGGGTGTTTGAGAATATTGGGGGTGATGGGAAAAGCTAGTTGGTGGTTTCTGGTTCGTACATTCCTAATACTACCTCTAAAGCTTGAGAACCTGTTAACAGTTGTATATTGAAAGAGAAGTTTCAAAGGCCTTTTGTATGTTACAGTGGGAATTGAGCAGTTGGGTGTATGGGTAGGTCTTCTGAGGGAATTGTGGTGGGCACTCTTTATTAAATATGCAGCATAGTTCTTGGTTAGCAGCACATAAAATAGCACTTGAAATGCAGTGGCGTGTCAGGTTTGGTTCCTCAGAGGTGAGCTTAGACTGTTGCCACAGGGGGCTGGTGGGGCTGGTGGGGCTGGTACTTAGCCTCCCTTCTGTCAGCCACTCAACTGAATTGGGATTTCATGAACTATGTGAAGATACCCTCCCTCAATTTTACCTTGTATACTGAAGCTGACCAAAAAAAACGGATGGATTGGAGAATATTGGTCTTAATTACTATCGCTGTTAGTAAATGATCTTGAAATTGAGCAGGGAATTGGGAAGGATAAGGGAAACAGACACCACCAGTTTTCAAGCAGCTTGTATACCAGCCATCTTAAGGTCTTGAGGCCATCAGGACATGCACAACATATTTTTAAACAGAAATAGGCAATATACAGTGAATTAAACTGCCTGAGGTGCCAGCATCCCATATGGCTAGTAATTTGGGTCCCAGCTAATCTGCTCATCCTGCTCCCATAGAGCCCAGAAAGGTAGGGATGCCACAGAAGAAAAGGTCCTCTGGGGCTCAGCATGGTAGCTTAGTGACCAAAGTCCTCACCTTGGACGCACCAGCATCCCATATGGGTGCCAGGTCATTTCCCAGCTGCCCTTACCATCCAGCTCCCTGCTTGTGGCCTGGATAGTCCCAAGACTTTAGGACGCTGCACCCATGTGGGAGACCTGGAAGAAGCACCTGGCCTCAGATCAGCTCACTTCTGGCATACACTTAGGGATGAATCAGCGCACGGAATATCTTCCTCTTGGTCTCCTCCTCTCTATATCTGGCTTTACAATAAAAATAAATCCTTAAAAATATGTTCAAATAAAACATTGTTTATCTCTTGTGGAGCAGCAACTTGAACCCTCCACTTTAATCCATGTTTTCCTGCTTTGCTTTTTTAACTGGAAAGGCAGATCAGGTACAGAATTCCATCCAGTGGTTCACTCAAGCAGTTTGGGCACAAATTGGCGCGTTTATGGGATCCTGGTGCTTAACAAGGTGAGCACTTTGCACTGGGCCCTAACCAAGTTTTCTGCTGACCTTCCCAGGAAGGCAGCAGGTGATGGCCCACCCCCTGCCACCCTTGTGGAATCTCTGAATCTTTGCATCTCCTGGCTTCTGCTTAGGACAACCCCCACTTGCAATTTGGGTAATGAAACAGCAGGTGGAAACAACCTCCAACTCATCTGTCCAGAACTAATGAAAAGTTCCAGTTCTTCAGTTTTTTCTCTTGCGTTGAAACACATTTCCACCTCTTAGACCTAGACCTGTAACAGGAACTAAAAAGCAGTGAACAAACTTTGACACTTGGCAATCCTTTGCAAAGTTTTTTCCTTTTTTGATCATCATAGCCCAACTTCACCTCCCCCTTTAAGAAAAAATGCCAAATTCCTTGTACTGCCAGTAAGGCCAGGTCACCTAGTACAATGTATGGATAAAACAAAATTCAGTTTTTTACCAAAAGTAAAATGGGATCAAAGGTGATACAGTTGGTAAGACATCAGAGGAGAGGGTCTCTGTTTGAAACTTCCTTAGCATTCCCTGTGGTGTAGGATGAGTGAGGCTAAAAAAGGAATTTCAGACAGAGGAAACAAGAAGTAGAGAAGCAAGCCACCATCTTTGTTTTTTAAAATTTACTTATGTTCCTTGGAAAGGCAGGTTTACAGAGAAGGAGAGATGTTCTATCTGCCGGTTCACTCGCCAAGTGGCTGCAGTTGCTACAATTGAGCTGGTCCAAAACCGAGAGCTGTTTCCAGGTCTCCCATGCAGGTGCAGGTCCCAAGGCTTTGGGCCACAAGCAGGGAGCTGGATGGGAAGCGGGGCTGCCGGGATTAGAACTGGCGCCCATATGGGATCCCGGTGCAATCAAGGCAAGAACTTTAGCTGCTAGGCCACGGCGCCAGGCCCATGGCTAGCTTTTCTGAAACAGCACTACTAGAAGAGACCCTTGGGCAGTTTCTGCTGCAGTACTCAACCGGTTTGTTTGTAAGCCGGATTCTCCGGCATTTGTGTGTGTGTGTGCGCACACGCACTTTTTCATAAGGTTTGCAAACTTCTTTTGTTTGTTACCCAGAGTCAGTTGGTACATAGGCAGCTCTTTTGTTGAAGAGGTTCATTTTGTACAGGCAACATTGCTAATTTTGAATTAATCAGCAGTGAAATATGGGAAACATTTCTTTGTTACCTCAGCGTCCTCTGCTGTCAACCAGAGTGTCACTCTAAATTGTACCAATCTCAACTAATGCATCTGGGAATGCCGTGGATCATGGCCTAGGCACTTGTTCATTTGGGAAATGAACTAGTGAATGAAAGGTGTGTTTGTGTGTGTCTTTCAAAAAAAAAAAAAAAAAAAAAAAACCTCCATCCAGCTTTGTCCCCTGTGTAGGACGAGATGCTTTCATAGGTAGAGAAAAGCAACGCACAACTGTTTGAAACCAGAAGGAAGTTTATTAATCGCGTAACTGAAGATCCCAAAGTGTAAAACAAAGGAAGAGTTGGTATAATCCCGTTATTCCATTTCTCTGCTCTTGTTGTTCCAACTTTTTTTTCCTTTTGGACCCCATGAATTGCCTTCCTATTCAGGTTACCACCAAAAGGTTTACAGCAGTTTCAGATAAAACATTCAAGCTCAGCAAGTTCTGGAAACAGCTAACTGACCTTTTCCTTGCACTTTACTGAGCTGCACCCGGGGGCATGCATATTCCTAGCTGCTTGCAGACAGTGATGCTGGCAGCTCCTGATCAGCTCCAGGACTGAAGGTGCTGCTCTCCACGGACAGTGCTTACAGAGACTCCCAAATAATGAATGCTGGGGAGGCAGAAGGGAAGATGCTAAAGAGATAAAAACAAACACACCTCATTGTGTAGCATTGTGTAGACACACTTGAAGAAAAATTCACATAAACTTTCAGTGTGGAAATGTGTTTTATTCGATTTACACAGTCCTACTCAAAGCCCTGAACATGGTGGGAAATTCAAGTGAATTTGAAAGAAAACTGCCTTAATCATTCAACTTGCCGAATTCTTTTGTAAATTTCTATTATTTTGTAAAAGTTTTATTTTACTTGAAAGAGTTGGGCCCGGCGGCGTGGCCTAGCAGCTAAAGTCCTCGCCTTGAACGCACTGGGATCCCATATGGGCGCCGGTTCTAATCCCAGCAGCTCCACTTCCCATCCAGCTCCCTGCTTGTGGCCTGGGAAAGCAGTCGAGGACGGCCCAAAGCTTTGGGACACTGCACCCGCGTGGGAAACCTGGAAGAGGCTCCTGGTTCCCGGCATCGGATTGATGCGCACCGGCCCGTTGCGGCTCACTTGGGGAGTGAATCATCGGACGGAAGATCTTCCTCTCTGTCTCTCCTCCTCTCTGCATATCCGGCTTTCCAATAATAATAAATCTTAAAAAAAAAAAAAAAAAAAAAAAGAAAGAGTTACAGGGTAACGGGGAGACAGAAAAAAATCATCTACTGAACCACTCCCCAAATGGTCACGATGGCCACAGCCGGGCAAGTCTGAAGCTGGGAGCCAGAATCTTCTTTCTTTTTTCTTTTTCTTTTTTTTTTTTTTAAGATTTTATTTATTTTATTACAAAGTCACATAGACAGAGGAGGAGAGAGAAAGAGGAAGATCTTCCATCCGATAGTTCCCTCCCCAAGTGAGCCGCAATGGCTGATCCGAAGCCGGGAACCAGGAGCCTCTTCCAGGTCTCCCACGCGGGTGCAGGGTCCCAAAGCTTTGGGCCGTCCTCAGCTGCTTTCCCAGGCCACAAGCAGGGAGCTGGATGGGAAGTGGAGCAGCCGGGATTAGAACCGGCGCCCATATGGGATCCTGGCGTGTTCAAGGAGAGGACTTTAGCCACTAGGCACGGCGCCAGAATCTTCTTTCAAGTTTCCTATGTGGGTGCAGGTACCTAAGGCCTTGGGCAATTCTCCAATACTTTCCCAGGCCATAAGGAGAGAGCTGGCTTGGAAGCAGAGCTTCTGGGACTGGAACCAGCGTCCATATGGGATGCTGGTGCTGCAAGTAGAAAATTAGCCTAATAAGCCACTATGCCAGCACATAAAATTCTTTTTCTAGTGATCAATTTTAACTAAGACTGCCAGGGTAGACAGGAAAAACAGGCCAACAGGTTCATATTTATTTGACAACTTCATTAATGCACCAGCGACTTTCTCACGGAAAGCAAATTATCACAGAATCCTTCAAGTTCCCACTTCTTACCAAAATAGGAAGAAAAACAAAAATCTGAAGGAATGTTTCCTGCTTCTTCAGCGGCATAGCTATTAAAAATTCCAAATCCTCCCGAAATTTCAAAGGCATCATTTTACTCTCAATAATGAGACATGACTACTATTTTATAAAAACATATTTGAAGGGCAGAGGAAAACTGACAGAGCTGCTACCTATTGGCTCATTGCCCAAGTGTCCACAGTAGCTGGAGCTGAACCTGGAATTCAATCCAGGTTTAGCAGGTAGGTGGCAGACACTCAAAATATTTGCGCCTTCTCCCAGTGCACCTTAGCAGTAAGCTGGAGTAGAGAGAAGGGCCAGGACTGTGGAACCAGGTGCTCTGGTGCCTGATGCAAGTGTCCCAAGTTTATTTATTGGAAAGGCAGAGTTAGGGAAGAAAGAATCTTCCAGTGCTGGTTCATTCCCCAAATGGCCTCACTGGTCACAGTTGAGCTAGGCTGAAGCTAGAAGCTTCATTGGGCCATTCCCCACTGCCTTTCCAGGCGCATTAGCAGGGAGCTGGAAAAAAAGCAGAGCAGCTAAGCTTCCAGTAGGGTCTCCGGGTATGGAATGTGGACTCCCAGGCTGTGCCACAGCACAGGGTCCCCTATCTATCTACTCATTTATTGTATTCCCTTAGTGGGATACTTGACAAAGTCACTCCTTGACTGTTGACTCGTTGGCGTTGGTGATTAGCTGGCACAGTGCCACTGGAATAGACCTTTTAACGAAGATTTAAATATCCCAAGCCATCAAATCAACTTCATTGCAACTTCATTGCACCCACTCTCACCATAACCCAGACTAGATGGCGCTTCAAGACCTAAGCACGAGAAATCAAGATGGCAGAATAGGGTAAGGACACGTTTATACAGACGGAAAAACATTTAATCAGGATGAAGCAGAGAGGACATATTTCAGGTTGTAGGAAAGGACAGAACAACAGCAGAGGGGTACCTGGAGACTGACTGACACAGGAAAGCAGCGGACACAGGGTGTGGTGTTGCAGAGACTGATACTCCAGCACGGCGATCTGAACTCCACAGCAGCCGGAACTCCACCAGCAGCCAGGTGGGAAGAGATTTTCACTGGGAGATTGGGTGGTGAACCCAGACAAAGAACTGTCCGTTCTGCTGGTCCGTTTGATTTGACCAGGAGCAGAAACAGAGCAGCAGATCTCAGACGGGCAGTACGAGAACGGAGTGGATTTCACAGCCCAGTCAACCCCCTAGAGCTGAACTGGGCGCCATTTTGCATAAAGAGGAAAGGGCAAGGAAAGGGACTGAGCATGCGCTGAGCTGGGAGCTCATTTCTGTGTCAGTAAACTGCAAGGACGTGGCATTCTACAGGTTCCACCAGGGGCAGGTCTGGGATAGCCCTCAGATTTGACGGCCAGCAAATCAAGAACCTTAGTGGTTGTACATCAGGCGCCATTTTGGGCACTGTGGCAATAGCTTTGGGAATGCGGGGGACAATAGTGAACTGTGCAAGTGCTGATCTCGCAAGAACTTGCTGAGGTCCGTGATTGCACTGGTCCCGCAGGAAAATTATACCGACTGTGGCATTGTACCAGCCAAAATAGGTCAGTGTGGCACACAGATCTAACATCCAACAGGTTCCGAAAAGATCAGCACCACCAACAACCTAATTATATAGGACACCTGGCGTCTCTCTAATCCTGGGACCTGCTCCAACCAGAAGTGGGAGAAAGGTTGCAGAGACAACAGTGCAGCCTCAGCATGGTATCACAGGAGGAGGAGAGTGGTGAGCCAAGAGCTGGGGCTGTGGAGACCACAGTGGAAACCTGACATAAGAACCCAGACCTGGAACTTGCTGGAGGTTGTGGCACAAGTGGCTGCAAGGAAAAAGGTGTGTACCAACAGCAATAAGTAAAATCGCATTGTAGCCCTGTGGGTGACACAGCTAAGAAACCTGAGCGAAGGAGAAGACTCTGCTAACCAGAAGTACAATGATCAAGAGCAAAAGAAGAGACAAAGGCACAATGAATACTACTGAAAACTCCCCTGCAAGGGAGCAAAACCCATTGCCAACCTTAGAGTTAACTGAGGAAGACATCGAGAAAATGGGGCACACAATCCATAAGACTCATTTTAAAGATTCTGATCAACAATGAGAAGCTCATGCAAGAGTTCAAAGAATTTAAGGAAGCAATAAAGCAAATCAAGGCTGGTATATCAGAAATCAAGAACACAGTGGAGCAAATTAAGAGTACAGTGGAGGGCCCGGCGCCGTGGCCTAGCGGCTAAAGTCCTCGCCTTGAAAGCCCCGGGATCCCATATGGGCGCCTGTTCTAGTCCCGGCAGCTCCACTTCCCATCCAGCTCCCTGCTTGTGGCCTGGGAAAGCAGTTGAGGACGGCCCAATGCATTGGGACCCTGCACCCGCGTGGGAGACCCGGAAGAGGTTCCTGGTTCCCGGCTTCGGATCGGCGCGCATCGGCCCGTTGCGGCTCACTTGGGGAGTGAATCATCGGACGGAAGATCTTCCTCTCTGTCTCTCCTCCTCTGTGTATATCTGGCTGTAATAAAATGAATAAATCTTTAAAAAAAAAAAAAAGTATAAAACACAAAATGCCAAGGTGAAATGGCCTGTGCTAGCAGGGAATGCAACACCCGACCAGCACTCCTCCCACTGGTTTAGGTGAGGGACGAGAGTGTGATGGGCAGAGCCGGGGAGAGATGCGATACTCATTGGTTCCAATAGAGGTCGGGGCTCAGAAGAGAACCAACCCAGGGGTTAAAACCATCAGCTGATCGGAGTGATGGACGGTGGCGGGCACTGTGCTTACTAGTAGTACATGTAGGAGCCTGGACTGGGAATGCCTCAAAGTTTTTTTTAGGGGGATTCCCCTGAACAAAATGGAGGAATCAAAGCATTAATCAAAAAAAGATGGAAAATGGAGTAGATGAATCAACCACCTCAGCTTTATGCTTGCAGCGGAAAACTGGACAAGGCGAAACCCTAAGACGGACTATGTCAATCAGTAGACTCTGCACCAGCCTCATCATACCTGGACTGTTGCTGATGATATGTTGGAGCTTCTAATTGATCGAGGTGACGCTCTGCTGGCTCTGCCTACAAACCTGAGAGGGCCTCCCTAAGAGGCCGTTGAACTTGAACTGGACAAGTGGGATGCTGGACTCTGTATGGTGTAAACTTTTAATTAGGGAATCTCAACGGAACTTGAGCTGTGGTTATGCATCAAGGTGAAGGAATTCATGATGGGGGAAGGGTTTGGGGTGAAGGGGGGGAATCCCAGTCATGTAATGCAATGTAATTAATGAATAAATGAATATTAAAGAAAAAAAAAAAAAAAGAGTACAGTGGAGAGTCTCCAAAACAGAATGAAGCAAGCAGAAGAAAGAATCTCAGAATTGGAAGGTATTTCCTGCCATCAGGGTGAAGCAAACAAAAAGCTGGAAGCAGAGCTGGATCAGGACAAAGAAAGTATTCAAGAATTGAAAGACACTATTAAGAGGCCAAATAAAAGAGTTATGGGAGACCCAGAAGGTGCAGAAAGAGAAGCTGAGTTTGCAAATGTAGTTAATGAAATAATAAAGGAAAATTTCCCTAATCTAGAGGAAGAATTGGGAAACAAGTTCCAAGAGGGGCACAGAACTCCCAACAGGTTTGATCAAAAGCGATCTTCACCACGACATATGATAATCAAGCTCTCTTCAATTGAACATAAGGAAAAGATCCTTATATGTGACATATAAAGGAAAGCCAATTAAGCTCACAGGAGATCTCTCCCAGGAAACTCTACAGCCCAGAAGAGAATGGAGTGATATATTCCAGATTCTAAAAGAAAAAAGTTGTCGGTCCAGGATAACATATCCAGCAAAGCTTTCTTTCGTCTTTGAAAATGAAATAAAATTCTTCCACAGTAAAGAAAAGCTAAAGGAATTTGCCTCTTCCAAACCTGCCCTACAAATGATACTTCAAGATGTTCTCTTGACAGAAAAGAGGAATAGCACCTACCAAAACCAAAGGCAAACAGGAAGAACATCCCAGTAAAATGACAACAGAAGACTAAACCAATGAACAACCCATTCCTAAAATGACAGGACCAAGGTACCACCCACACATATTAAACCCTGAACGTAAATGGCTTAACTTCAATCAAACATCATGGATTAGTAGACTGGATTAAAAATCAAAACCCATCTGTTTATTGTCTGGAGGAGACACACTTCAACAAAGATCAGAATAAACTATATCACATGGGTTTTGTTGTTTTCTGTCAGTTTCATCTCTTCAAAACACTTCCTTCTGATTAAATTATTCAATGACTCGTAGATTATGCAGTGGCATCATTTTCTTCAAGAAGGTTCTTGATTTTCACTTCTTCAGCTACACATTAGTCATTTAATAGCATGTTGTTTAACTTCTTGGTGTTGTTAATTCCTTTTTTCTCCCGGATGTTGAATATGTTTTGTGGCTTTTCGTTTAAGGGGATGTACAGTAGTTGTGTAATGGAGACTGTCATATCTAGTAACATGTCATTTAACTTCATGGCATTGTAAATTTCTACTTTTCATTCTATTGTTGATTTTGAATAATGGCTTTTCATTTAAGGAGATGTACAGTAGCTGTGAAATGGAGACTAACAATCAGATGTGAGGATGTAGTGTTGTATGCATTTCTGCTTCCAGACAAAGATGGACTTACAATGAAACTGTTTACTATATCTTGACAATAGGATTTTGGACTCTCTGCCATTGTCTAGGCCCGCAATGATGGACATATGACTGAGTATGAAGAACTATATGTTAGTAATGATATAGAGAAACTGGGGGAGAGGGAACTGGGGAGGGGATAAGGGAATATGAAACTGTATTATAAAATAATAACAATAATGATAAAATGCATTAAAAAAAACTTGTAAAAAAAAAAAAAAGACCTAAGCACAAGACGGGGCAAAAAACATCAGCAACGTAACACACTCGTTTCCTCACCCAGTTCTCCAACTCTTCTAACATCCTACAGGTTAGCAAGAGAACACAGCAGCCTGCTCAGAGTCCATTTGGGGGTGGCTTGGCACCGGGGCTCGGAGACTGACAAGCATAAAGCTTGTTGCAGGATGTCGCCCAAGACGCCTAGTTTACCCTGGCAGCCCACCACCTTCGGGGAAGGGGAGAGGTGAGGGGCGACAGCTCCACTGTACACAAGCTTGGAGCCATTGCTCCAAGGGACCCGCAGGCATCCCGTCCCACCCCCAGGTGGCAGGAGGCATCAAACAGATGCGTCACTACTCCCAGGACCGGCAAACTCCAGCGGACGCTGGTTCGCCCGACCCTGCCTCACGGTTTCCGCACGTCCGGAAGCGGAGACGGCGGGGCGCGCGCCCGAGCGAGCGCGAGCGCAGCCGTGCTCCCGGAAGCGCCCTCGGCCTCGGCGCCTCCGCCGCCCCGGCGGTCTCCTCTGCTTCCAGGGCTTGCGAAGGCTGCGGGGCCGGGGGTCGTTCCAGCTCTGGGCCGCTCGGGAAGGGTCTGTCCCTTGAACCTCGCCCGATCTAGACAGGGCACGGAAGTTTGAGCGGCCCGAAGTGCCATTCCCTCCCCATCCCCCCCAACCCCGCAGCCCCAGAGGAGAGGGGACAGCAAGAATGGACGCGCCCTTAGCTCCCAGAGAATCCGCTAAATTCATTGCCGAAAACAGCCGCGACGTGTTCATTGACGACGGAGGCGTGCGGAGGGTGGCGGAGCTGCTGCTGGCCAGGACCTCGGGGCCCGGGCTGCGGCTGGAGGGCTGGAAGGCCCTCCACGAGCTGAACCCCCAGGCGGCCGACGAGGCTGCAGTCAACTGGGTGTTCGTGGTAGACACGCTCAACTTCTCCTTTTGGTCGGAGCGAGAGGAGCGCAAGTGTCTGGTGACGTACCGGGGCAGGACGTACAGTGGGTACTGGTCCCTGTGCGCCGCAGTCAACAGAGCGCTCGACCAAGGTTGGTGCGCCGGGTGGCAGCCTGGGCTCTGGACTGAATATTTCGCACTGTCGTGATGGAGTCCGGTTTTCAATGAGATACGAAGCGCAGTGTTTCAGAGTCTCTCGAGTGTGCTATTGCTGTAGGTGATGGGGGCCGCCTTGCGTGGCCTGCCAGCCTCTGGTCCAAATCCTGACCGCTCCAGTTCCAATCTAGCTGCCTGCTACTTTGACAGGGAAGGCAGGAGAAGGGGGCCCGCGTGCCTGGGCCTCTGCCCTGCAAGGGCGAGATCGCAGATGGAGCTCTTGGCTTTGCCATGGCCATCTCAGCCCTTTGGGAAGTGAGCCTGTAGATGGAATATTCTGTCTCTCGCTCACTCGCTCTCTATAACCACCTTTCAAAAAATAGATTTTAACTATTGTACTAGATGAACAAATAGAAAGTGACGGCTTTTGCTTCTGATAGCTGGGAATTCATCATCCACTTTTGGTGCCCTCCCTTATTTGGTTTTCTGTTTTTCGCATTGTTGTAGAATAAGAGGCTAATGTCTGGATTTTCTGTTCTGCTTAAAGGGACCCCAATAACCAGTGCGTCGTACTATGCCACAGTGACCCTGGATGAGGTTCGGCAGATATTCCGTTCTGACACAGAGTTCCCCATGCCGCTGATAGAAGAGAGGCATCGAGTTCTCAACGAAACGGGGAAAATCCTGCTGGAGAAGTTTGGAGGCTCTTTTTTGAACTGTGTCCGAAAGAGTAAGAACAGTGCACAGGAGTTAATGAGCCTGGTTGTTGAACATTTTCCTTCTTACCGAGATGTGACTGAGTTTGAGGTGAGTTTTATTGGGGATTTCAGAAATCATAATCCTCCCAGAGTTACTTTCAAAACTCACCTTAAGAATAAAAATGTAAATTTTGAATTTCTTTTTCTGTGGATAAGAAATAGTATCAAAGTAATATTACCAAGCCATTACTTCCTTTGACTGATTTGAAAGAGTAACAGAAAGAATGGGAGTCAGGTCAAGCTCTTCCAACCACCTGGGCCAGGCCAAAGCCA
Organism: Ochotona princeps; assembly: GCF_030435755.1. Taxonomy (NCBI): domain Eukaryota; kingdom Metazoa; phylum Chordata; class Mammalia; order Lagomorpha; family Ochotonidae; genus Ochotona; species Ochotona princeps. Next base: position 57,437,119 of record NC_080845.1, read on the forward strand.
GGGTCCAGGAACTCCATCCTGTCTACCATAGGAGTGGCAGGAGCCCAAGCACTTGGTCTTCTGCCACATTGTCAGAGTGCTGGATCAGTAGCAGCCTAGCTGGAACATGAGCCAGCCTCTGAAGTGGGATGTTGTCATCGCAAACAGTGGCTTAATCCACTGCGCTACACTTTTTTTTAAAGATTTATTTTTATTGGAAAGTCAGATATACAGAGAGGAGGAGAGACAGAGAGAAATATCTTTTGTCAGATGACCTACTCCCCAAGTGACCGCAACAGCCAGTGCTGCACTGATCCGAAGCCAGGAGCCGGGAACTTCCTCCAGGTTTCCCACATGGATGCAGGATCCCAAAGCATTGGGCCGTCCTCAACTGCTTTCTCAGGCCACAAGCAGGGAGCTGGATGGGAAGTGGGGCTGCTGGAATTAGAACTGGGGTCCATATGGAATCCGGCACATTCAAGGCGAGGACTATAGTTGCTAGGCCACCGTACTGGGCCCTGGGCTACACTTTTGATTTATTTATTTGAAAGGCAAAATTAGAGAGAGAGGAAGAGACAGAGGCCTTCCACCTGCAAGTTCACTCTCCAAAGGGCTGCCACAGCCAGGGCTGGCTAGATTAGGATGGGGCTTGGTAGAAACCAGGAGCCGTGGGCCCGGCGTGGTGGCCTAGCGGCTAAAGTCCTCGCCTTGAACGCCCGGGATTCCATATGGGCGCCAGTTCTAATCCCAGCAGCTCCACTGCACTTCCCATCCAGCTCCCTGCTTGTGGCCTGGGAAAGCAGTCGAGGAAGGCCCAAAGCCTTGGGACCCTGCACCCGTGTGGGAGACCTGGAAGAGGTTCCTGGTTCCTGGCATCGGATCGGCACAGCACCGGCCGTTGCGGCTCACTTGGGGAGTGAATCATCGGACGGAAGATCTTCCTCTCTGTTTCTCCTTCTCTCTCTGTATATCTGACTTTGTAATAAACATAAAATAAAAAAAAAAAAAAGAAAAAAGAAAAAAAAGAAAAGAAACCAGGAGCCAGAAGCTTCACCTGAGTCTCTCACATGGATGCCTGGATGCAGGGGCCCAAGCACAGTCCATCTTCTGCTGCTTTCCCAGGTGTATTAGCAGGGAGTTGGCTGGGAAGTATAGCAGCCAGGAGTTGAACCTGTATTCACTGAGATGCCAGCATTGCAGGAAGCAGCTTAACTCACTGTACCACAATGCCAGCCCCATAAATACATTTTTTAAAACAATTTATTTATTTTTATTGCGAAGTCAAATACACAGAGAGGAGGAGAGACGGAGAAAGATCTTCTGTGTGATAATTCATGTGGGAGACCTGGAAGAAGCTCCTGGCTCCTGGCTTCAGATCAGCTCAGCTCCAGCCATAGCAGCTGCTTGGGTAGTGAATCAGTAGATGGAAGATCTTTCTCTCTGCCTCTCCTCCTGTATATCTGACCTTCCAATAAAAACAAAATAAATCTTTAAAAAGATATTATTTTTGCAAATATTTATTGATAAGATCATATTATGTGGAATATATCAAGAACGATTTCAGCATTTGTGGCATTTTCAGTTAATGCCAGTTAACAATTTAGAAGTTGGAATTTGAGTATTAGAATAATTTGATTAATAAAGGTATGATTGGTAGAAAAGAAAATGCTTTACCAATTATTTAAATTTATTTTTAGGTTACTCACTTGAGTCTTACATTTTGTTCCATTTCAAGTGACATTAAAATCTAATCTTTGTGGTATCCAGTCTGCTGCCATGGAAACTGGATCATGATGTGGCAATTTATGTTTCCTAGACCACTAGCACCGATTATGTTATATAAGTTTGAGTCTGAGTTTTTCCCATTTTTCCGTTTGAATCTTCTTTAAAAAATAGCAGATAATGACCTCTATTATATTAAGCTTAATGGTATATTGATTATCTTTAATATGCAATTTTATTTTGTAAATTAGTTTTATATTCTGTCATCTTATAAACTGGAAACTAGAAACCTGGTTACCATGTAAAAATCTAGTTTACATGAGAGCAATTTAGGCCCTTAGCCTAGCGTAGGAGTGTTTCTTAATGCTGGTATATTCCCACAGCAGGTCAGTTAAATTTATGGACCTCACATTGTGCTGAAATATGAGCATGTATGTTTGCTCTAGAAAGGACTATTCCAAATTGTGTGTGTGTGTGTGTGTGTGTGTGTGTGTGTGTGTTTCAACCCACT